>NW_007247110.1:17043-85038 GCF_000164805.1 Carlito syrichta
CCCAGGCGGGTCTCGAACCCGCGGGCTCTGGCAATCCACTCACCTCAGCCTCCCAAAGCGCGGGATTGCAGGCAGAGCCACCGAGCCAGCTAACAAAGGCGATTTAAAAGCCAACACCCCATGATCTCAGAATTCGAATGGCTGGTGATGATCAGACTCCTGATGCGATGTGGCCTGCCAGCCCTTCTGCTCCTCCCCCACCTTCCCCCTCACCCAGCCGGCGAGAGCGCTCTGGGGCAAGGGTCGGCAAGGGGTGGCCGGGGGGCTCTGGGGGGAGCGCGAGCATGCAGCCGGCACAGAAACGTGCAGACAAGACTGGGACGCAGCGAGCCGTCCTAGGATGCCGGCCCCGCGCCTTCCGGGGCCAGAGCAGGGGTCGTGCAGCCCGAAGCCCCGTCCTTCCTGTTCCTGCGGGGGTCCTGAGCCCACTCCTGAAGTGAGTGTGGCTGGGCAGCTCTGGGATCAGAAGACATCCTGGGAATGGCGGCCTGTGTGCTAGGGCCTGGGTCTCTCCCCGTGCACGCGTGGACACTCAGAGACTTTGCCAGACACGGTCCTACGCCCCATGCATGCCCTGCGCTGTGATCCCCACTTCACCTGCTCCTTTTTTTTGAGTTGAGGTCTGAGACTCTGTCACCCAGGCTGGAGTGCAGCGGCACCATCGTCCACAGAAGGGCTGGGCTCCCCCAGAGCGGGGTCTGGGCCCGGGCTCGAGGTCAGCGGGAGCCTCCACCTCCTGGGCTCAGGTGATCCTCCTGCCTCAGCCTCCCGAGTACCTGGGACTACAGGCATGCACCACCACACCTGGCTAAGTTTTACTTTTTTTTTTTGAGTTGGAGTCTCATTCTGTCACCCAGGCTGGAGTGCAGTGGCACAATCATGGCATACTGCAGCCTTCACCTCCTGGGCTTGGGCAATCCTCCTGCCTCAGCCTCCTGAGGAGCTGGGATTCCAGGTGTGCACCACCATGCCCAGCTCATTTTTTGATTTACTGTAGGGACAAGGTCTTGCCATGTTGCCGAGGCTGGTTTCAAATCCGTGGGCTCAGGCGATCCTCTCACCTCTGCCTCCCAAAGTGCTGGGATTATAGCCGTGAGCCACCACACCCGGCTTAATTTTTACATTTTTCGTAGTGGTCTCACTGTGTTGCCCAGGCTGGCCTCAAACTCCTGGGCTCAAGCAATCCTCCCGCCTTGACCTCCCAAAATGCTGGGATTACAGATGTGAGCCACTGCGTCTGGCCCCATGTTTGCTTGAGGCAGATGAAACCACTTGTTCAGCCAGTAAGTCTCAGAGGACAGCCTCGTACCCACGTCCCTCTGTATCCAATCGGTACGCTTCACCACTCGTCTACTACTCTGCCCCGACCTGGCTGCTCGCCCCAACCTGGCAGATTCCAGATGAGACTGGAGGACCCTTGGGCAGGGTCTGGGGACGCTGGCCTCGCTGCAAGACCCTGGAGCGGTTCTCTGGCTCGCGGCACTTCAAGCTGTCTGTCATACCTGCCCCCGGTCATGTCCTGCTGGGGTGTGGCTTTCCAGCAAGTCCCAGCTTCTTCCCAGGAAGTCAATTTCTTTTTTAAGTTTGGCGTCTCACTCCGTCGCCCAGGCTGGAGTGCAGCGGCACCCTCGCGGCCACCCCAGCATCGACCTGCTGGGCTCCGGCGATCCTTCTCCCTCAGCCTCCCAGGAAGTCCTTTCAAGAGCCCTTTATCCACAGTTCCTGACACCTGCTCTGCAGAGCAAAGGCCAACGTGGCCCCCGCCCTCGTGGAGCTGACTGCCAGGGGGACAGATGAGGCAGACAGAGCACACCAGAACGGCACAGATAACCACAATGGTGATGGACGCCTGGAGATCGGCGCAGCAGGCCAAGAGTCCACAAAGAAGGCTGATGTCGCAGGTAGGGCCCCCGGCCCGGAAGGCTTCTGGGGGAGGTGGCATTCAGACTGAGACCAGCAGGATAAGTGGGAAGGGACAGACTTCAGTATGGAGGAGGCGGACGGGCCCTTTGAGGAGCAGAGAAAGTGCGGAAAGGCCTTGAGAGCCAGGGGGCGTGAGAGACGATGTGGGGGTGCATTGCAGGGGTCGAGGGCTACCGTGAGGCTGCGTGGCTTTCCAGACAGAAAGGCTCTAGGCAGGGCCGTGAAAACCAGCATCGGAAAGGGTGGAAAGCAAAGTGGCTGCTGTGTCCTCGTGAGCCCAGATATCAGCCGGGTGGGGTCACCTCCAGCGGGCGCAGGGCTCCTGCCTTCCGTCCCCCCGCCCTGCCCACTCTCCCTGCAGCTGGCAATCCAGGCCCGAAAGCAATGCAGAGAATCTCCGGCCGGGGCTGCGGTGTGGACGGGCTTCTATTTATAACGATGCAGCAACTGCCGCCTCAGTGGGTCTGCGGCCTGACCTCTGCTGGGACTCCAGCAAGCCTCAAAGCCAAACCCGGAGGAGACAGCTGAAGGGCGCGAGCCAGCTGCTCCCACCGGGGCCTGACTGTCCCCAGCAGGCCCTGTCTGCGGACGGTTCTTGCGGAGAGAGCTAGACGCAGCCTCTGCCCGGCCCTCCCTCCCCGGGCTGCAGGGAGGAGAGACCGTGATCGCAAATGCAATGCCCCTGACACGGCGCGATGTCCGAGCTTTTGCTGTGACTGACGTCCGGGACTGGCTCGTCTTCATGGGTGGTCGGGCGGGTGGGGAGCAGGAAGGCAGTCGTGTCCCTGGCACCAGCAGATGGGATTTTTTGGGAAATGAACAGAGATCTTGGAGAAGAATCAGGAGATGCAGGGGGGGCTGGCCCTGGCCCGGCATGAGAAGGAGGGAGCCATGGCCCGGGTCCCAGGTTGGCTCCGCCGCTGTGGGACTTGGGCAACCTCCTGTGGGACTTGGGCAACCTCCTGTGGGACTTGGGCAAACGGCTTCCTCTCATTTTCCCATCCGTGACGTGGCTTGAAGGATGGAGCTCGCAGGGTGAAATGTGAAACGTGAAAATGCCGGCGACGAGCTGGGGACCGACCCTGGCCCAACGCCAGCATTCGATGGAACCTAACTACCATCATAATCAAGTTCTTAAAAGGAACGTGTGCTAGAAACACAATGAACAGAAGTCAGCTGTGCCTCTGTCCAGGAACACCACTGACCGGGGGGTTCCCAGGTGAGCGCTGAGGAATTCGACTGCAAGCAGAAAGGTTCCCTGGTCGAAGTATTTGGGAAATGGCAGACCATCTCCTCTTATTGACTTAAAAAGTATATTTGCATATTAAAGACTTTAAAAAGTTTTTCTTTTCTTTTTTTTTGAGTTGGAGTCTCACTCTGTCGCTCAGAATAGAGTGCAGTGGCACGCTCCCGGTCACTGCAGCCTGGACTTGCTGGGTTCCAGCGATCCTTCCACCTCAGTCTTCCAAGTAGCCAGAACTATAGGCATGTGCTACCACGCCCAGCTGTTTTTTATTTTATTGTAGAGACAAGGTCACGCTAAGTTGCCTGGGCTGGTCTAGAACCCGCAGGCTCAGGGAATCCACTCGTCTCAGCCTTCCAAAGTGCTGGGATTACAGGTTGAGCCACCAAGCCCGGTCAAAAAGTCTTTCCTTTTTTTGAGTAGGAGTCTCGCTGTCACCCAGACTGGAGTGCAGTGTGGCATGTTCATGGCCACTGCAGCCTCAGCCTGCTGGGTTCAGGTGGTCCGTCAGCTCAGCCTTCCAAGTAGCTGGGACTACACACATGCACCCCCATGCTCAGCTAAGTTTTGGTTTATTGTAGAGACAAGGTCTTGCCGTGTTGCCCAGGCTGGTAACGAGCCCCTGGGCTCAGGCAATCATCTCGCCTCCACCTCCCGAAGTGCGGGGATTATACCGTGCCTGGCAAAAAAGTCCTTTAATGAAAAGGACTGTTCAGCTTTTCTGCTGCTTGTTCTTTTCCTAAACTTACTTGGCTGTGGAGTTCTTTTTGTTTGGGTAGCAGACTCACTTCCCATAGGAAACATTCTGAAAGCTGCAGCAGTTTGGGCTGATTCACTCTCCCCCCAGTTGTTTCTTTCCCCATGAAGAAAGTGAGGAGTTAGGAAGAGACAGACCAGCGAGGGTGAGCCGTGATGGAGGAGAAGAGATGGCCTGACAGCCCCGGCGGCGAGACGCGTCCTCCCAGCCCTCCAGCCAGTGTGGTCCACAAACTCAGAGGAAGCTTGGACAGGAAGCCCCGTCTCTGGCATGAATCTGGGCCAGTTTTGTTTGCTAAAAAGCAAATGCTTAGAAGTACTGGTCAGGTCGCCTGTTAGAAATTATAAATGTGGCCAGGCACGAGGGCTCATGCCTGTAATCCCAGCACTTTGGGAGGCTGAGGCAAGAGGATGGCTTGAGCCCAGTAGTTTGAGACAGGCCTGGGCAACGTTGGGAGACCTTATCTCTACAAAACATCCCCAAATTAGCTGGGTGTGGTGGTGTGCACCTATAGTCCCAGCTACTTGGGAGGCTGAGGCAGAAAGGTCTCCTGAGTCCAGGAGGTCAAGGCTGCAGTAAACCATGATTGTGCCACTGCAGTCCAGCCTGGGTGACAGAGTGAGACCCCGACGGCCCCCCCCCAAAAGTGCTAGTTAGGTAGTCTTCTGTTAGAAATTATAAATGAGAGTCAATGAGCTGATGAAATAGGGGAGAAAAAGAAGAGATTGCGAGCCCACCCGAGAGGATGCCAGAGGCCCTCCTCCTCCTCTGCTATATTGTTTTGTTTTGAGTCAGAGTCTCACTCTGTCACCCAGGCTGGAGTGCAGTGGCACGCTCACCGCCACCGCAGCCTCGACCTGCTGGGAGCTCAGGTGATCCTTCCGCTTCAACCTTCCAAGTAGCTGGAACCACAGGCACACGCCACCAGGCCCGGCTAATTTTTCTGGGTTATTGTAGAGACAAGTTTTCGCCATGTTGCCCAGCTGGTCTTGAACCGCTGAGCTCAAGCAATCCTCTCGCCTCCGCCTCCCAAAGTGCTGGGATTACAGGCAAGAGCCACTGCGACCGGCCTCCTCTGCTATATTAACTCAAAACAAAAGGCCTAGTGGTAGGTCAGAGACCTGGTGGGCCAGGCTGCAGTGGGACAGGACGGAGGCAGGGAAGGGCTTTCCTCTTGTCTCTTGGGCCATAGTGGGGCGAGGTGTGGTTCAAAGCGTCCAAGTGGCAAGGAGGTGACTCGGCCCCCTTGTGCTTCCCCGGTTTTACATTTAAAAAATTTTTTCAGCAAGTGCCAGAGAGCATCTTCAATTTAAGCTCATGTCTATCAACAATTTCAGATAAAACCCCTTGCCCTGAACTAACTGCAAAATGGACATGTCCATGGGAGTTAGGCTGTATTTTTCAGATGCCCCCTGGGGGGTGTTTATGGTTCTTTTTTTTTTTTTTTTTTTTTTTTTTTTTTGAGTTGGAGTCTCACTCTGTCACCCAGACTGGAGTGCAGTGGCCGCTCCCGGCCATTGCAGTCTCAATCTGCTGGGCTCTGGCGATCCTTCCGTCTCAGCCTTCCAAGTAGCTGGAACTACAGGCGCGCACTACCACGCCCGGCTCATTTTTTGATTTATTGCAGAGATGAGGTCTCGCCAAGTTGCCCAGGTGGGTCTCGAACCCGCGGGCTTAGGCAATCCACTCACCTCGGCCTCCCACAGTGCTGGGATTACAGGCTGAGCAACGGAGCCTGGCCTGTGTTTATGGTTCTTAAAGGGGTTCGTGGCATGGGGTCCATGGCATCACCTGACTCTTAAAGACACGGGCTCAAGGGCCTGGCCCAGCTCTGCTGAATCAGAATCTCCAGTTAAAGCTTGAGAAGTGGCGTTAAAGCTGCCCTGCAACAAGGGCAGCCCCTCCCCAGCAGCGTGGTCATGTGTTTGATAAGGGTCCCCCGTCCTCCAACACAGATGAGGTGGAAGAGGGCCTGGACATAGGACTATTGGACCTGGATGTCAGGCGACAACCTGTGAGGACAACAGTCACCGTGACCGAGAAGCAGCCCGGTGCCAGGCACTCTGCACGATCATCTCATTTAGTGCAAACCACCGCCCTGCCAGACAGGTGTTCTCATTTCCACTCTACAACCGAGGGAAAAACCCCCAGACACCTAGAGGCCAGGTACTCAGTTCTAGTTTCAGAGCTGGGGAGGGCTAGGGTTAGGTCAGCTTGCACGGTCCACTCCCTTTCCATAACGCTGGAGACCTGACCTAGAAACTTCTCTGGAGGCTGCCAGAAAGAGAAAGCTAAGCTGAAGGTCAGCACCAGGACCCCCGCAGGGACGGGTGGGACAGTGCGAGGGGACCAGTAGCTCAGCCGCATCGGCATGCAGGGGACCTGGTTCTTTTTTTTGAGTTGGAGTCTCACTCTGTCGCCCAGACTGGAGTGCAGTGGCCGCTCCTGGCCACCGCAGCCTCGACCTGCTGGGCTCCGGCGATCCTTCCGCCTCAGCCTTCCGAGTAGCCGGAATTACAGGCATGTGCTACCATACCCGGCTGATTTTTTGATTTATTGTAGAGATGAGGTCTCGCTGCCCAGGCGGGTCTCGAAATCCGCGGGCTCAGGAATCCACTCACCTCAGTCTCCCAAAGTTGCGGGATTAAAGGCTGAGCCACCGAGCCTGGCTTGATTTCTTGTAGAGACGAGGTCTCACCAAGTTGCCCGGGCTGGTCTCGAACCCGCGGGCTCAGGCAATCCACTTGCCTCGGCCTCCCAAAGTGCTGGGAATACAGGCTGAGTCACTGAGCCCGGCCGGCCTTGTACTTTTGCCCCGACGAGAGGCCGGGGTCACGGACGTCACTGTGAAGGCCCATGCGTGGCCTCTCCCACCGTGCTGCCCTCTGAAGCACCGATTACCAACAGATGACATTTACATCTGGAAAAGCCAAGCAAAACATGGCCTAGTTCATGAAACCCGCCTTCCTCCTTTTCCTTCCTGCCCTTCCTGAGCTTCGTGAAGCAGAAACATAAACTGGTGGTGGCTGCCTGCCTGCCCCCTGCAATGCACGGGTCCAGGAGGGCTAGTGGGCCCCTCCAGGGCCTATGCAGTGGCTGTGGCCTTGCCCACCAGAACCCGACCCACCCTCAGCCAGGCTCTCTGCCCACCCCATCCAGGAGAGGCACAAGCCCCTCATCTCCCTGGGCAGACAGGCACCACTTGCAGTCCCAGCTCAGTGTCCCGCCTGGCGGCGCGGGCTTCAGATGCAGGCTGGCGGAGTTGAGCTGACCCCTGCCACCTGTCACTGGAACCGACCCCAAAAAAGGAACTCAGAGGGGCTTGCGTGCCAGCAGCGCATTCCTCTGGGGCCGCCCGACAGTGAGTGGTGGGGGCGTTATCTGGCTGAGTGCAGCTGACACGGCCCTATGGAGAGATGTCACATGCCACCTCCATAGGGGATCAACACAGAGAATTTGAGGTCAAGGGTTTCGGCTGAAACACTTCTATTTATAAAAGAAGTGTCTGGGGGAGATGGAAGGATAGAAGGCCTGCTCGGCCTGGGTGCTGGTTGGCAGGACGACATGCCAAGGGCAGGACCGTGCTCCCATTACCCCTGGCTACGTTGCTCCCTTTATGACTAGCCCTCGGCTGTGAGCGTTTCCTGTCCAATCCAGTTCCCTTGTCTCATGATGGCCCTGTGTACGAACCGACAAGAGCCCACATGGGAGAAACATGCCTAGGACTGCTGTGAATAACCTGGGGACAGTCCCTCTGCTCACAGCTGGGGCCTCCTGTGAGCACAGGGTGGAGAAGGTGAGAGGCTTTTTCTAGAAGGACACACAGGACATTTTTGTGCAAGAGCAGAGCCCCTAGTTAACCAAAAGCAGGATGACCCCTCCCTCTCCTCTCATCACCACAGAGAGTAGGTGACAGTTACCTATGGACCGTGGATCTAATTCCAGCTCTTGGCTCTGCTGACAGCGGGCTCAGGGCGGCACTCCTGGGCCAACAGTGAGATCCTCTTCTCACCAGCTCGAGGCACTGTCACATGCAAAACCAGGTGGGCATCCGGCCTCCGTTTGAGTCCTACTGAGCCAGAAGCCCCGGGATAGAGGCTGGGAATCTGGTTCACAAAGAACTTTGTGGGGGAGGCTGAGGCACAGACAGGACACCAGATGGGCTGTGGCACAGTGGAGCCCTCACCATGGTCACCTCCCCAAACACACCGACTGAACCGAGAAGGTCAGACTGGCTGCAGGTGACAAACCAATATCACACGTCAGACTTTTATTAAGACATTAAAACGTATAACTTGCCAATATGCAAAACTCCAAAAACGTCGCTTCCATCGCTCACTTGCTGCTGACCCCAGCCTAAGCACCGCCAGATTCTGGGCCTGAGAGATAACAAGTTCTTACACCTACTTTCCATGCGAGGCGGTCCTCGTTTGACACTAACCATCTAAGATACACAGGCCTAAGAAATAAAATATGCCTGGGCCCGAAAGATACTGCATCAAGGAGAAATGGGTTTACTAATACAACGGAAATGATGATCCCTAGGCCATGCTAGCAATACTGTTGTCAAATTCAGCTCGTCCTGCCTGTGCTATTTGGCAACGGCAGTGCCTCTGCAATTCTGGGTCTACCCAGCGTCTCTGCTGTCAACCCACTGTGAACAGACAGTGGGTGGGTGTGGTCAACCTCACTTCTCTCATGGGACACAGAGGCTGTCTTCGCCATCAGCCGCCGCTTCTCTCCAGGGCAGGACACACAACACCCAAGAGCCATGCCGAGATGAGCTGGCCAGGCCATTCAGGAGCCTCATGCCGTTGTCAGTGCTCAGCCAACATCACACTGGGTGGTTTGCCAGGCCCGCCTCGTGGCTCACTGCAACTATACTGGGGGTGCTCCGATAGCTTCTGAAATGCAGCTGCTGCCTGTATGAGTGGGCCCCCCCGGGGGTGTCGGTACACAACAGCAAAGGACGTGGAGAGGAGACAGCAAAGTGATGACCTCAAAAAGGAGGCCCACCAGCATCCAACTCTTCCCTATGTGGAGGGCTCGAGGGTCAAACCAGACCCAGGCACACTCCATGCCCTGTTTCCCAATACCTGATGTCGGTTACTTTTTTTTCAAGTTGGGGTCTCACTCTGCTGAACAGGCTAGAGTGCCATGGCACAATCACAGCTCACTGCAGCCTCAACCTCCTGGGCTCAGGTGAGCCTCTTACCTCAGTCTCCTGAGTAGCTGGGACTATAGGTGTGCACCACCACACCCAACTAATTTTTTGATTTATTGTACAGATGAGGTCTCACTGTGCTGCCCATGCTGGTCTCCAGCTCCTGGGCTCAAGCTAAGCTCCTGCCTTGGCCTCCCAAAGTGTTGGGATTACAGATGTGAGTCACTGTACCCAATGCGTTACTTTTGATTCTTGAAGATACTGGTGGCTTATGGAGGCTCTGCTGGTTTTGCAGAGCCACAGAAATGGGAAACTTCTCTCCTTGGCTGTGATCTGAAAAAAACCACATACACGCTGTACGGAACAGACCAACAGTTTAATAGCAGTGGGAAAACTCAACACAAAATATAAAACACAACAGAATAAGCAACCAGGCATCTCTGAGTTTTGGTTTCTGTTGTTTTGGGGATGTGTATTTCAGTGAGAACGTCCACTTTAACAGCCTGCTCTAGCACTTCCTGGTGAAGAGAAGCCGAAAATGCAGTTGGTCATAGAACTGAAACGGCCGCTGACACCCACTCAGCTTCTCCAGCCGCCAAACCCCTGCACAGACCTGCAAGGAAGCACCAGAAGAGAGGCGGAGTCAGTTCCTAATAATCCGGAGAGGCTTCGTGCCCTGCCTGTGCACAAAATCAAGAGTCTGAATTTTAATGTCATAGAACTCTATAAGAAGCACGGAGGGAGGACCCACACACAAGGCTTGGTGATGGGCCCAGGGGTCAAGCACGAAGCTTCTGGGACGCTACAGGGGCACCGGGAAAAGTATCTACTAAGTGCGGCTTCGCCGGCAGGAAGCATCTTCTTTCTCTGAGCCATGGCCCTGAAGAAGGTGAGGCTGGGCACTTCCTGCCATACTGCCACAGAGACCAGCAAGTCCACCCCCCCCGCCCCCTTGCTGAACCCCTACGCTTCCATGGCAAACTCTAAAAACAGGAAAAAGGGAAACAAAATGCACACATCCAGCAAGAGTTAGTATTTCAATAGTTTTTGCATACCACATACAATTCCATCCTTATTTAATGCTTTTAGTTAATGTGAGACTCAAAAAGAGAGAGATACTTACGAGTTATTTGATCCGAAGGTGAATGCTGAAAAGCAAATGAAAAGGGTTAAGGCCAGGCACACTTGAGACAAAAGCGGCTTCCTGGCTGTCTCCCCTCCCTTGCCTCTGTGGAAAACCTTCTTGCTCCCAGCATCTGTAGGAAGGCGAGGAAGCCCTTGAAGAAGTCCCTCTACCCTGAGTCCGCTCTCCAGGGCCACTCAGATCCACCAGGACAAGGCACGGGACATCCTTTTCTTTTTTTCTTTTTTGAGTTGGAGTCTCACTCTGACACCCAGACTGGAGTGCAGTGGCTGCTCCCGGCCACCACAGCCTCACCCTGCTGGACTCCGGTGATCCTTCCATCTCAGCCTTCCGAGTAGCTGGAACTACAGGCGCGCGCTACCACGCCCGGCTAATTTTTTGATTTATTGTAGAGATGAGGTCTCACCAAGTTGCCCTGGCGGGTCTCGAACCCGTGGGCTCAGGCAATCCACTCACCTCAGCCTCCCAAAGGCGCGGGATTACAGGTTGAGCCACCGAGCCCGGCGGGACATCCTTTTCTTTCTCGGAATTCTCTTCTTGGTCTTTTAGGGTTCTTCCCTCCTCCCTGGACCTGGCTCTGGGCGAGGGTCTCTGGCATGGCCCCCCTCTCACTTAGCTGTGCTGGATACACAGGCTCATCTCATTAGGGAAACTTGGGGTTTTTCTAGCTTTTCCATCCATTTGCTGCCTCTTCCTTTTGAGACCCAGAGAAGCAAGACAGTTGGGCTCTGGCCTGGTTCTGCTGCTGACCGACCAGCAAATCACTTAGCTCCTTGGAGTTTCCATTTTGTCATTAGTAAAGTAACAATGATGGCTATGTTCTATGCCTCTCAAGTTTGTGGCAAGGAACAAATGAAATATACATATTTTATCTGAAGAAGCAGAGTGTTAAACAAATGCAAGACATTTTGTGAAGTTTCTACGTCTTATTTTTTTGAGTCTGCTGGCTTGGATTTTAAAACCAAGGCCTAGTGAGACCATTGCCATTTGGGATTCTTAAATCATGAGAGGAAATCAAGTCAGTAATTTCTTTGGTGAGAAATGGCATGGTGCTCCAAGGCTAGCCTAAAAAAGGACATTTTGTCTTTCAACTCCTTTCAGCTTTTAAGTTCGAAGCTGACTGGTCAGGTAAAACAACTTATTTCTTTGGGGGAGAAGGCCTCTATGGGAGGCAAAGGCGTGAGGAACCACCGGATCTGTGAGGGAAGAGCATGTGGCCGCCTACCTCCTGCACCTGATCCAAAGCCAGAGAATCCGCTGCTCTGGGTCCCAAATCCAGAGGTCTGCTGGGACAGTGACCCAAATGTGGGAGCATTCTGGCTCGCGAGGGTGCCGAAGGACGTGGTGTTGCTGCTGCTCCCGAACCTGGGTTCCAGAGAGAAGGGACTGTGGTTAGCGGGGCCTCTTGTCATCGCCGCCCGAAAGTTTCTGTCCACTGTCATGTCTTGACATGCACGACACGCACAACCTGGCGTGACAGCTGGGCCTAGTGAGCAGCTCTCAGAGAGAATGGGTCGTAGCCCAGAGCAAACCTCTACTTCGCTCTGGGAAGAAGAATCACAGGAACACAACATGAAATGCAACCTGGCCAGCGTTTTGGTTTCCATCCAGGTCATTTGGGAACTAAGCAGCACACACCTCCTGCTGTCTCCAATATTCATTTTATTGTTTCTCATTTGCTGACCAGTCCCCTGCCCCGATTTACTTATCTTCAGCGTCTCTTGGGATCTTGAGTCTATTTACCTTTTTTTTTTTTTTTTTGGGTTGGAGTCTCACTCCGTTGCCCAGACTGGAGTGCAGTGGCCGCTCCCGGCTACTGCAGCTTCGACCTGCTGGGCTCCGGCGATCCTTCGGCCTCAGCCTTCCAAGTAGCCGAACTACAGGCGTGCGCTACCACGCCCGACTAATTTTTTGATTTACTGTAGAGATGAGGTCTCTCCAAGTTGCCCAGGCGGGTCTCGAACCCGCAGGCTCAGGCAATCCACTCACCTCAGCCTCCCAAGGCGGGATTACAGGCTGAGCCACCAAGCCCGGCGAGTCTATTTACTTTTAACAATGATGTAGAGACTCTAGCACGTACAAAAACTGCCATTCTATTTACATTTGGGGGGAGTAGTTTCCAAGGCATTTCATTCAAAATTTAGGGTTTGTTTCCTAAATCAATAAATACTACACAAAACAATGTAAAACTGGCTGCCACTTTCTCTCCCCTGCTCAGTCCACCTGGGGACATTCCTCAGGGGTTCTCCCTCCAGACGGATCCAGCACTTAAGTGACATGTGGTAGCCTGCTGAGTCACTGTCAGAGGAATTCAGCGGGGCTGGGGAGGGAGATGGATCAGTGGTTTCTGGGAGAAAGGACAGCACCTGGGGCAAAGGCCTATCCCAAAGAAAGCAAGAGTGTCTAAAATGTCCCAGTTCCTGCTCATTCTAGGTCCTCTTCATGATGAGGTACAGGGCCTTTTACGCAAGAGGTGGGCAGGGGCCTGGTCTCATTGGCCATGGTCCTCAGAGCGAGCCCGCTCCCCTCTTCCTCCTGCCTTGGGCCTGCCCTTCTCAGAGGCCTGCCAGGGTCATGGCCAGGGACCTAAAGAAAGGCAACCGGCTCTTCTGGAGATTTAATGCCTGATCTGGAACTTGTTGGCGTTGCTTCAGGTCATGGAGCGAACCAGCCAGTCAGGATGGATGTGGGAGAGCCCTCCCAAGGCAGAATATGCTGCTTTTCTACTAGTGCAGAAAACAGCTGAT
The DNA here is from genome assembly GCF_000164805.1 of Carlito syrichta. Taxonomy (NCBI): domain Eukaryota; kingdom Metazoa; phylum Chordata; class Mammalia; order Primates; family Tarsiidae; genus Carlito; species Carlito syrichta. The sequence continues at coordinate 30,022 of NW_007247110.1, forward strand.
TTCAAATGTATAAATAAAACCTCAAGACTCCCAGTCAACCAAAACCTCCCACCACATCTGCAGTACTTGTGCCGCAGTACTTGTGCCGCAGAGATGGGGGCTCTAATACTAGTCTCAGTTGGTCCCTACCTCGCCTTTCAAAGCTTTCCTTGACTTTGGTTCTTGGGTTTCCTGAGGTGAACTGTAAAAGCCCCATTGGTCTCTACATGAAGCACAAGAAACAACACCTCAACTCTTTCGTGCTCCTTGACACTCAGCAGCATCTTCGTGAATGGGAAGGGCATGACTGAGAACACACTCGAGTTTCTTTTCAAGATATAAACATTGTCATCTTGCCAAGTTGTGTCACAAATCCTTCCACAATTCCCCCAAACAAATCATCTTCCCCTCCCCAAGTCGCCAGCACCGAGGGTGAGAGGCGTTCCAGAGTCGCCTTCAGCCAGCAGCTCCTCCTCTGAGCGAGCGTCTTTGCAGCCACCCCTTGCAGACACTTTCTTGGGATTTCTGTGGTGTGGCGAAGGCTATGTTTTCCTCGGGGTTTTGGAAACCAGACGGGAGTCCTACCCATAAAGGCAGCTCCCTCATGTGGAATTTTCCTTTTTTTTTTTGAGTTGGAGTCTCACTCCAGCGCCCAGGCTGGAGGGCAGTGGCACACTCATGGCCACCCCAGTATCATCCAGCTGGGCTCAGGCATTCCTTCCACCTCAGCCTTACCAGCAGCCGGGACTACAGGTGCATGCTACCATGCCCAGCTTATTTATTTATTTATTTATTTATTGTAGAGATGAGGCCTTGCCAAGTTGCCTGGGCTGGTCTCAGGCAATGCACTCTCCTCGGCTCACGCTCTTCCCACGTGGGCGCCTGTCGTGCCCAGTGCTCATGCTGGCTCCTGGGCTCCTGGGACCGTGGAACTCAATATCCACCCTTCGGGTCTGCAGGGGAGCAGGGGATACAGGGAGTTGTTTGCTCAAGGACAATGGCTCTAAGGCAGAACACTCCCAGAGGAAAACATCTGGTGCAAATGATTCCAGCAGAACTTGCTCCCAGAAACTACCGCCGGGGGTGCTCTTGGCTATCAAGCAGCCCAGGGCAAGGCTATGTGCCTTCCCTCAAGTCCACCAGGAGAACCCGGGCACATGACCTGTACTTGACATGTCCGGGGACAGCCACACAGCTGACATCTACCCACTACTCCACAGGGCCCGGCTTGGAGGAAGTGAGCCTTCCCTTAGAGAGGAAAAGCAGCCCTCAGGGACTGGTTTGCCTTTGAAGGTGGGGCCTCCAGCCCATTTTTGGAGTAGGCATCCTGAGCCCTGTCCCGTGCCGAACGAGCATGTGGGCTTCCGGGTCCCTCCCCAGGGCTTACCCGAATCCTCCTGCGCTGGCAGCCGCAGTGCCCTCTCCGAACACTTTGCCTCCCGTCGAGCCCAGAGGGCTTGTAAAGGCTGGGGCTGAACCGAATGCTGGCACCCCTCCAAACCCAGGGGATCCCCCAAAAGTAGGAGGGCTGCCAAACACTGGAGCAGCACCGAAGCCACCTGAGCAAAACAGAGGCAAACAAACAGAAACAGGGAGGAAGAAAGGAGGAGGCAGGGAGGCATTGAGCGATGAGAAACCAAATGAAAACAGGAAGGAAAAAAGGGAAAAAGGCATGTTAGACATTCAAATGCACAGAACTACAACAAAGGGTGACACACCTTTTATCAATAAAATAATAAAGCAAAAACAAAATTAAAAAACCCCAAAACCAACCGTCACCCCTCTAGCAGAGGTTCATTCAGGAGTGTTCCCACCCACCCTGGGTTTGTCTGAGATGCCCAGAACCCTTGCAGAGGCGAGTGGGCCCGTCAGCGTTTAGCCTCATGGAAGCAGAACACCCCAGAGCGCACACTCAGTACATCTTGGATCCTCTCCCAGACCCTCTGGGCTGCTCTGAGATTTCTCATCGAAAACCCATTCTAGCCGGGCTCGGTGGCTCAGCCTGTAATCCCGCACCTTGGGAGGCTGAGGTGAATGGATTGCCTGAGCCCACGGGTTTGAGACCCGCCTGGGCAACTTGGCGAGACCTCATCTCTACAATAAATAAAAAAATCAGCCGGGCGTGGTAGCACACGCCTGTAGTTCCAGCTACTTGGAAGGCTGAGGCGGAAGGATCGCCGGAGGCCAGCAGGTCGAGGCTGCGGTGGCCGGGAGCGGCCTCTGCACTCCAGTCTGGGCGACAGAGTGAGACTCCGACTCAAAAAACAACAACAACAACAAAAAAGAAAACCCATTCTAAAAACTACAATTGCTACCCAGCTGTCAAGAGATGACAGATGTTGCTATTTATCAGCACACAGGCAAGCATCGAGCTTCATGGAAACCCAAATTATAAAATTAGAAGCTCAGAACCCCCTCTCAGGGAGAATCCCTGAACTGGGTCACAGCAGACATGGAGATGCGCATGCTGGCGCCCAGCCAGGTGCCTTTATTTATTTACAGCCTGATGGCTCATGTCTCTCACTACAGTCCCTCTCTCGGTGGAGAATTAAAAAAAAATGCTTTCTTTCTGCATGGAACTACTCAGTGAGAAGCACACTACGTCTCTTCTTTGGAGGAAGGCTGCTGTATAGATGTAACACAATAGTAAATCAGCTGTGAGGACAACCTACAGTCCAGACGCCTCCTGCGAGCCGCCATCGTGCTGCTCGGAGGACCCAGGCCACCAGAGACAGTGTATGCAGGTGGCCACATGGAAAGACAAAACAATCTTCTTCTCCTTCTGCTCCTGATGGGGGTCCAAGAGGCTGCTCCAAGAGCCTGCTTAAATCATTGTAAGGTATTAGGGCAGACACTCGGTGAGCATCTTGTTGAATGGCATGGAACAGCATGGCACGTAGTGTGCTCTCAAGTGGAGTGCCCTGGCCAGGGAGCACAGGACTTCTTACAGTGCATGTCGGCCTATGACCTACATGCTAATGGGAGCAGTGGGAGCCTAGTAACCACCGAGGACAGGATCAGCAGGGACATTATTTTCTCCCCTTCCAGGAAGTGAATCTGTTGTTCTAGGCACGAATCTAGGTTTTTTCATAAACGTAATCATAACACAAATTTCTGCTACCTGGACTGGAAAGACCGAATACTGGGTATGGAAAGCTGTCAGCTGAATTCTGTAGTTAACTGTTATTTTGTGTTTCAATTATATGCTTATTTACCCTAACAGTGGCTGCACAAATGAGAAGATACTTTGTGCCAAGCCTCATGTTTGGGTTAACATTCTGCATCTTAAAACCCCGAGTGAAATTCCAAGCCATGATAATGAAGACTGTTGGGTTACAAATATAACAGACTGGAAAAAAAAGTGCTAAAAAACCCTTGTAGCTGAATTATTTAAGACTGATCACAGATCTAGTTACACTTTCTTCTTAGACACACAGGGCTTTATCTATGCCTTGTATTCAAAATTGTTTAGACTTCTTGGTGAAGGTGAGTGAAAAATGAGAAGTCACAATGATGCAGAAAATAAACTGAGCTGTGCACGGTGGCTCATGCCTGTAATCCCAGCAGAGGTGAGAGGTGGAGGTGAGAAGACTGCCTGAGCCCAGGAGTTTGAAAACAGCCTGGGCAACTTGGCAAGACCTCATATCTACAAAAAAAAAAAAAAAAAGTTAGATGGGCGTGGTGGTGTGTGCCTGTAGTTTCAGTTACTTGCAAGGCTGAGGTGGAAAGATCACCTGAGCCTAGCAGGTCGAGGCTGCGGTGGCCGTGAGCGTGGCACTGCACTCTAGCCTGGGCGACGGAGACTCTAATTCAAAAAAAAAAAAAAAAAGAAAGTAAACAGAACAGGGGAGGGAAGGAGGTTAAAAACACACACACACACACACACACACACACACACACAGAGCCTCAAAACAACAAACCTGGGTCACAGCCAAATGAAATGAAACAAACACTCTGATCTTATTTTTGGAGATAGGCAACTCATTCTTGATGGCAGAAGGGGCTCTATTTTGTTAGTTGCCATATTGTCATGATTTTCTTCTCCAGAAGAAACAAAAATTTACTAATAACCAACAGTAACAAAGTTTCTAATTTAGAAGGCCCACTATGTTCCAGGTGTGGTGCCAGGCGCCTCACAACATTTCTCTTTTACTCTGCCAATAAGCCTGGGATCCTCACTTCATGGATGAGGAAACCGAGACTCAGAGAATATGCCACTTTCTAATTTTAGCCAGCTGGTAGCTAGGATTGGAAGAAGGTCTGTGCAACTCAAAAGCCCACCTCTTGTCTCCCCATTACGCATCCTCCTGTCTTTCTTGACCTCACTCAATCTAGCCCTCCAGCGAGAGCAGGGTGAGACCCACTGACCACAGAAGGCAGCAAGGCCATCTGCAGTCCGCCCCACCTTCCACTCGCTCCACAGATGACCTCCAGCAGTAGTATTTTCTCTAATTTTACTGAAGGGAGTATGGACACTTCTGGAGTTTTTCAAAGACCCACTCAAGCCACCGACCTAAAATCCCTCTTAAAAAAGTGACAATTCAGATGCCAAGCAGGAAGGTGACTCCTGTTTACAGCAGCACTGCCTTCTGCTCAGTGCTCTAAGGCACCCTTCCGCAGAGGGAACTCTCAGAATCAATGCGAGATCTGCAGCAGAGATGAAGTTCTGGAAACACGGGGGATCTTTCCTCAGTCTGATATTATGATTCCTAGCAGTTCATTCATCTCATGTGTTTGAAAGGAAGTTTTCTCTGTTAGAGTCCTTAATCTAAGTCATTTCATGGGTCAAATAATCAAGTAGCAAAAGTGCTCTGAAAAGTGGGAGGAAACATTTTCTCAAGATTGAAAAAACAAGAGTCAGATTTCAAATCAATTGGAACATAATCCCAAGATAAGGAACCACATAAAGAAATACATAACTCAGCCGGGCTCGGTGGCTCAGCCTGTAATCCCACGCCTTTGGGAGGCTGAGGTGAGTGGATTGCCTGAGCCCGCGGGTTCGAGACCCGCCTGGGCAGCGAGACCTCATCTCTATAAAAAAAAAAAAAAAAAAAATCAGCCAGGCGTGGTAGCACGCGCCTGTAATTCCAGTTACTCGGAAGGCTGAGGTGGAAGGATCGCCGGAGCCCAGCAGGTCGAGGCTGCGGTGGGCGGGAGCGGCCACTGCACTCCAGTCTGGGCGACAGAGTAAGACTCCAACTCAAAAAAAAAAAAAAAAAAAAAAAAGAAATACATAATTGCAATCCCAGCACTTTGGGAGGTGGAGGCGAGAGGATTGTCTGAGTTCAGGGGTTCGAGACCAGCCTAGGCAACTTGGCGAGACCTTGTCTCTAAAATAAATAAAAAAATTAGCTGAGCGTGGTGGCGCATGACTGTAGTTCCAGCTACTTGGAAGGCTGAGATAGAAGGATCCCCTGAGCCCAGCATGTTAAAGTTGTGGTGGCTGTGAGTATGCCACGGCATTCCAGCCAGGGTGACAGTGAGACTCTGACTCAAAAAAACAAAAACAAAACAAAACAAAAAAATAAGAGTCAAAGAAAATATTACCAGGCTTCTAAAAACATAAAAAATCTTCATGATTAATGAACTAAAGTTCTTGGTTAAATGTTTATATTTGTCTATTTATTTTTGAGTCATGAGTCTCACTCTGCTGCCCAGGCTGGAGTGTAGTGGCACAATCATGGCTCACTGCAGCTGTGACCTCTGGGGTCAGGTGATCCTCCTGCCTCAGCCTCCTGAGTAGCTGGAAGTACAGGCATGTGCCACCATGCTTGGCTAAGTTTTCAACTTTTTTTTAGAGACAAAGTGTCACTATGTTGCCTAGGCCGGACTTGAACTCCTGGCCTCAAGCAATCCTCCTGCTTCAGCTTCCCAAAGTGTTAGGATTACAGACATGAGCCACTGCGCTCAGCCTATTTGTCTTTTTAACTAAGGCCAAAAGCTTTGTGGTTTTTTAAATTTTTAAATCATTCTATGTGTGTGTATGTATGTGTGTGTGTCTATATGTATGTGGTCAAAAGAAAGCTGTGATACCCATTTCTTGTCTGTTTTAAATTCTACAAAAAAAGAATATTACAAACTGGCAACCAAAGACCAAGCTACCCAAGTCCCAGGGCTGAGGAAAGGTGCATGTACATTGGAAACTACACTTTAGGCTCTAAACCAAGAGATTCTGTGCGCTGCTTCGGGGCGGCTCCACTCTCAAGTCAGAGGCACCCGTTCTGCATCTAGTCCTCTGGTGGGATCCTTTCTTTGAAATGAGCGTTTTCCAGAGTATCCACATGTACAAGGGCCAAGTGTCCTGCCCGCTTGCCCATGGCAGTTTGCTTTAAAGAGCTGCTTGCTCAGCAAACAGCCTCCCCACAACCCATCTGAGTTAAAAAGTCTTTTCACACAACTTTCCAACAGCAGGAACAGGAGTACAGTCCCTCTGCAGATGTCAGGGACAGAGACTGGATAGAAAGGCAGCTGACATAAATGAAATATACATTTTCATATCTAAACACACATTGGGCCAGGCATAGTGGCTCACGTCTATAATTCTAGCACTTTGGAAGACTGAGGTGAGAGGATGCCTGAGGCCAGGAGTTTGAGGCCAGCCTGGGCAACACAGCGAGACCTTGTCTTTATATTTAAAAAATTAAAAAAATATTACACATGCTCTTTAAAAAATTTTAGTTATAAATATATCATTCATGATTATAAAAAGGCATGTAGTTTATAAATGTATACTTTAAAAGTATGCCTGGATAAAAGGTATTGCTGGTCATATTCTATTTTCTTGGTTACATGGGTGTGCTTCAACTGTGACAATTAAGTTGTATACTTATATATATGCATGTTGTACGTGTGTTATGTATACTTTAATTAAAAAGAAAAAAAATGACATGAGAAAGAGGACAGAATGGTGTACACGTAAGAAATTAAAACAGATAATCAGTCTTGACTCTCCAGGTAACGATTACCCAAACAAACCTGTGACTCAAACTTTCTTGTTTATATTTTAATTATCATCCTCTTCGGTGCCCCCTTACTTTGGTTGTTCTGCAGTTGTGAAATATTTACAGCGTTTTCTCCCTAAGACTCAATGTTGTCTTAAGGGTTGCATTACATGGCATTCTGTGCTTTTTAACATGTCTCAGGAGACCTGAATAGTGTTGGGAGTGTCTGTGACTCCCACAAATATACAAATAAGCCGGAGGAAAATGGCTTCACCCATACTCCATACTCTCTAGAGACATCACCCTAGCGACCTCTCCTTCAGATACCTATGCATAAACAGATATATGAGGGGGGACCAAAAAAACCCCAAACCAGAATAATCTTTTGGCAGGTAGGCAGGCCCCTTGTAGTGCACTCAGAGTTTGTTCTTCTGGCTCAAACGGTAAAGCAAAGTTTTTATCTGGAAGTTTTGAGAAGGCTGCATCATGATTTGTGGAAGAAACGCCCCACGTTGTGGCAAACAGGTGACTGGTTCATCCCCCACGACAACACACCTGCCCATACCCTATTCACCTGATCTCACCCTGAGCAACTTTTTGTTTCCCCAGATGAAAAAAGTTCTCAAAGGGAAATGTGCCGATCTGGAAGAGGTGAAAAAAAAAATGGCAGAAGCACTAAAAGGAATCAAAACTGATGAGTTCAAAACTGTTTTGAGCAGTAGAAAAAGTGTCTCGATAGGCATACTGCACCAAGCGGAGAGTACATTGGAGGTGACTCGAGTTTAAATAAGAGTCAATACACAGTTTTCTATAAATAAATTCCAAGTTTTTGGGTCCCCCTTCTTATAAAATAACCATGACTAACACACACAGGAGTACCTGTCTTATTTGGAGAGGAAAACCCGAAGCCTTGGGACGCCACGCTTCCTCCTCCAGAGCTGAAAGTGCCCGCGGGCTTCTGCTCTCCAAACGAGCTGCCGAATCCACCAAATGTCTTGGCCCCACTGTTTCCGAACAGGTTAGAGGCATCTGGAGAGATGAAGACGGGTGAGGCAGGTCACAGGGAGAGAAATGTCCTTATTTACTTCTCAGAGCAGAGAAGGAAGAAACCTCAGCTGGGTGTCTGGGGAGATGGGAGAGACAAGCAGCCCAGGATCCAGGGGAGCGGAGCTGGAGAGCAGCAGGTGATCTGTCATGCACCTTGCTGACGAGGCACAACGTGAAGGGGCGGTGAGAGGCCCCTCTGAAGGGCGCCTTTGTAAAAGCTCATCCGTGTGTGCCTGCAGTGTTGGGGGTGCACCCGCAGGTGCTAGCGGTGCTCCCGCAGTGTCAGGTCTACCCGGCCATGGAGAGCTAGCGCTCAGTTCCACAAGGCTGCTTTCTTCCGGGGAACAGGGCTTGCTTTCACTGGTCTCTTCACATCAGGAACCACTGCAAATTTGTCAAACTAGGGAAATGAAAGTCAGAGCTAACCCAAACCAGGCACGATGACTTCCACTACATGCCTTCCACTTTATAGCCAGTTCAGTGTGCTTGCTGCCGCCTGAGCTGATCAGAGATGGCAGGTGAGGCGAGGAAAAGCATCCTGCTCCTCTCTGCTCCAACAGGAGCAAGGGATGCTCTGGAGAATGTGTGAGATCAGCAAGACCGCCAGCATGATTTCTTCTTTCTTTGAGCTTCACTTAGGTTCTTGACCTTTTAGATGCTTATCTAGTGGGTTCCTCCCTCCCTCAAATATGTACTGAATTTGCTCCAAGAATTGGAGGAAAATAGGAAACTACTAAAAACCAAGATGGATGAGTTTTTTTTTCCTGTTACAAGAAATGCAAACTCGACAGACAATATATAAATAGCCCAAGCAGCAGACACATGGAAACAGTCACTCGGGGTTGACACCACACCTAGAAAACTACGGGTCAGGGTTTTAAAACTGTTTTTGGTTGGGGGTGAGAAGGGGAGGAATGACACGCTTCCAACCATGTCTGGACGGGGTTTTCATTAATGTGAGTCTGTATCCACAATGAGGCAGGAAGCGATCCTGAAATGGGGTGGATGTGCAAAGACACAGGCAAGAACAGGGGGCACAACACACACTCTGGATGACCACTGGTAGGCAGCGGGCACCCAGCCTCTCCCTAAGCAAGCAGTGCTCATGGAGAAGGTGAGAGGAAGGCAGTGGGGAGCACCCACAGTCACTCTCCAAGTCTAGCTGCTGGAAGAGGCAACCCTAGGATCTATGGACTCCCCAGGTCACTCGCCTTGCTCTGCTGCCAACCCAGCCCACAGGGACAGCCAACTCGGTTACTACTTCCAGTTTCCATGCTCTTGACCAGCAATCCAGCAAGTGAGTGGCCTCACTTCAGGGACCGGCCACTCTAGATTTCTATTAGTAGCATAATATGGCTCAGACCACCACATCATGGTTGCTGCTCTGTAAAGTCACGGGGACGCCTGGAGAGCCAGTTAAGGACCCCACGTTGAGTATGGCAGGCACCAACAGCTGGGTGGTTAAGAAACCCCTTGATCTCATCCTCTTTTTTGGTACCCCAGGGTTATTTATCCCCTGGGGGAGTCCACAAAAGGTCTTCTTGAGCAGTCTCATCTTTCCCTTAGTAAGCCAGTCCATAGTTCCCTCTTTCTCCTTCCAAGGCAGTACATTTGACACTGGAGAGAAAAATAGGCTTCTCAGCCATTCCTTTGACTTTGTAAATTCAAGAAGAGAGGACTGTAATTTTTGTACTTTGTTAGTGCTAGCAATGCAAAATTCAAGTGGCAAACAAGTTCAATTCTAGGATCAGGGGTTGGATCTTCTCCTGGGGGAATGTGGTGCAGCCCTATGAAATGGTCACACTGGGAAGTGACAGGAGACTGAAATTCCTGAGAAGTCAAAGACCATTCAGAATCTTGGGGCTTCTTTATCTTCTTCTCTCTTTAAGAATCCTTTGTCTTTAAGATCTTCCTGGCATATTACAGTGGAACAAACATGGGGTTTGCAGTCAGACCTGGGTTAGATGACCCAAGAGCTGAGTGACCATGGCAAGGACATAACTTCCCTCAGTCCCAAGTTCCTCACACAGAAAACAGGGCAGCAATTCTGATTATGCAAGGTCGCAGGGAAGATGAAACGAAATGGTGCACACAGAGCACCCAGCGTGTGTGCTGGGTGGACTCTCTGCTCCTTCAACCCTTCTCCCTCCACATCTCTATCATGTTCAGTCTAATTAGACACAGAGCAGGTCACCAGTAGAAAATAAAATCCTTTTCATTTTGCAAAGACCCCAAGAATTATACCTTTAAAGTTTAAAATGTTGTCATTTGCAGTCTCAAAAGGGAGCGAGCTCTGTATGTTGAAATGGTTTACTATTTATTTTTAGAACTTTTAAAATAAGAATTGGGTCTTATTCTGTTGTCCAGGCTGGAGTGTAATGGTGTGATCACAGCTTACCACAGCCTCAAACTCCTGGGCACAACTGACCTCCTATCTTAGCCTCCTGAGTAGTTGAGACTACAGGTCAGCACTACTAAGTCCAGCTAGTTAAAAAAATATATACATATATTTTTAACATATGTGGTCTCGCTATAATGTCCAGGTTGGTCTTGAACTTCTGGGCTCAAGTGATCCTCCTGCCTTGGTCTCCCAAAGTGCTGGAATTACAGGCATGAGCTACCAGGCCTGGCTGGTTAACCATTTATTCAAGCTCTGAAACAAAGTGGCACAAAACAATGACTGTTTCTTACTCTTTAAGGTCAACAATGTGTTTCTTGGTTCTCCCCAATGGCTTTGAAATAACACAGTCTCTAGCTTTTGAAAACATGATAAATAAGAGAGTATCCTGGTTGCTGGAACAATATTTCATTGTAGAAGATTCTCCTTCACTTGTGAATAAACTATCCAGTAAGAAAACCAAGTCTGTCTTTTTTTTTTAATATATACCCATCGAGATGCTTTTTCCACGGCTCAAAATGGTTTTTGAGCCCAAGTCCATCTCTGCAGAGCCATCTAGCTGATGACCGCCATTTTGAGGGGAGCAGTGCAGGTAAAACTGACATCTGTTCTAGGTTTCCATCCTGCTGGCACAGCATGGATCCTCTTTGGTCTTTTATCAGGCAAAAATGAGAGCATAATTCAACGGCAGGGTCTGCCTCAATACGAATTATACTCAATATAAAGTCAGTATCAATTAAATTTGATTAAACGGTGTCCCAGAGATCAGGTCCCATGTTACTCTGCAGGTCTCCAGTCACTCACTAGACAAGAATTCAACAAGTTTCTAAGGAGGCACTCAAGAAGCTCTTGCCCAGGATACCTTCCAAGACATTTGCTTGAAACAGTTGTAGAGGGAGCCCTGTGGGCCCGCCCCCAAGCTGATCATCAGCTTCTTCATCTCCAGAGAGACAAACATATCTTTCCAGCCCCTAAACAGACTTAATGTGCTGAGAATGATGCTAAGCAGCATCCTCAGGACAAGACTCAAGGAGGCGAGAGGTCCTGAAGGGTGAAGACTCCCAGGGAGCTGACTTACAGATGACTCCAGGGGTTAGCAGGCTATATTTGGTAGAGTCTCAGGAGATGAGAGAAGAAACCCTTCGAGGTTGGAGCTTCTGGATACAGAACATGCCAACTCAGAGCACTGGTGTTCTCAGCCTGTCTTTCTTGGTCATGGCCATGATTCTCATGACTTCACAGGGCTAAAGAGGACAGCTTCAGGGCTAGGCAGCCAGCCTGTGGCATGAATGTCACAAGGGAGCTGCTGGTTCAGCCAGTCTGTGCTTAGATAGCTGTCTGCAACAGACTCTGTTCCAGGCGGTGCAGACAAAACCTAAGTGCTGCCCAGCACGACATGCCTGGGAGGCACTCCATTACACCGCCAGGCTGGGGAGGATCTCGGGAGAAAGCATGGTCCACTAGGGCTTGGGAAACACATATGGACTAAATTCTGGTCATGCCACTTAGTAGCTGTGCAACCTTGGCAGTTCTCACACCCTCCTGAAACTGACTTCCCTATCGGTGAAATGGGACTGCTGCATCTAAAATAACTGTCGTAAGAAGTGACTCACCCACATGTATTGAGCTTCTGGCACACAACAGGTAATTAATAAAGGTTAGTTCCCTTCTGCTTGATGGTCTGTGTAGCAATGGAATCCAAGGACTGCAGGATTTCCAAAGAGGGAGCGATCACCGTGGGCCCAAAAGACCCTCAGGCAAAGGTGCATAGAGAACATGTTTCCGTTCATCTTAGAAGAAGGGAGGGTCAGAGGGTGAGTGCAGGGTGCAGTGTGAACCTGGTACCGAGGTAGGGAGAAGTAAGGGCTGGGGGAAGAGGAGGGAGAGTGTGTGTGTGGACAGCAAGCAGTCAAACTGGGAACTGTCAAAGTCAGACAGGTGCTTTGGGAACGGCTCACGGAGGGCCCAGTCTAAAGTTGGTCTGAACTTTATCCCAGTCAGCGAGAATCCATCAAAGGGTTTTGAGTAGGGGAAAGGGCAAAACAGAAGCAGTGTGAAGATGCCCAATTGGAGATGGACTTCCAGACCACAGTGAAAGAGCCTGGAGGCAAGGAAAAGAATGTGGAGATGATCCAGAGGACTGTGGGAACACACCTCACAGCAACAGGGAGAAGAGAAAAAGAGGCACAGTGGAGGGACTGCTTGAAAGGCGGGGAGGAGCCAGGAGAGGCAAGTCAGACGGCCCAGGAAGAATGGTGCTCAAGGTATTGAATGTTGCAGAGTCACCCAAGGAGAAAGGCTGCCACTAGCAATTCTGCAGGAAGCACGCCTGGGACTGTGGCGAGGACAATGCATCTCCCCAGACGACTCCCAGCTGCTCCTTCTCTCATGTTCCTTCCTCTTCTCTAGCTCTTGGTCCTCAGAGTGAAAGGCATTCCAGCCCCTTTCACTATCAAATCATACATTTCGTTTAAAACATGACATAATGGAAAGTCTTTCTTCCACCTCTTCAAATTCACTTAAGTTTCCCTTAAGCATAAATGCAAATTGTTGGTTTACAATTAATAACCAACATTTAGGAGATGAAGACCCACAGGTTATCTGGTAGCAAGAACAGTTATGTGTGATGCCACCGACTTTGGAGGTGGGGCGATGTGCATGGCAGGCTCCTGAGTCGGTCCAAGCCAGCTCCAGTTGACCACGGACAGAAGGAAATTCTTGACAGTTTAAGAGCCATGGCATTAGAGATAAGTCAACCAGGAAAAGAAACTTTACCAGGGATAGGACACACCTATATTTTAATGAAACTGACCAGTAACACAATCTCACAGAGGACAGACTTGCTCCAGGATAAACCGTAATTTCTAATTGCAGTGGAGCATGTTAGCAAGTGCTTATTCTGTGCCAGATGCTGTGTTTGGCACGTGACATATGATCTAGCTGAGTTCTTTATCTGCGACTTTCTGGCTTTATGATTTAAAGGAAAAAAATCACCTATCTACACTGGGCTTGTTTCCTCACTGGAAGATGGAGAGCCATAAGAGGATCATGGTTTTTTTTTGAGTTGGAGTCTCACTCTGTCACCCAGACTGGAGTGCAGTGGCTGCTTCTGGCCACCGCAGCCTTGACCTGCTGGGCTCCGGCGATCCTTCCACCTCAGCCTTCCAAGTAGCCGGAATTACAGGCATGCGCTACCACGCCCGGCTGATTTTTTTGATTTACTGTAGAGATGAGGTCTCGCTGACCAGGCGGGTCTCGAACCCGCGGGCTCAGGCAATCCACTCACCTCAGCCTCCCAAAGGCGCGGGATTACAGGCTGAGCCACCGAGCCCGGCTGAGGATCATGTTTTCAAAGCATGTGCCACGGAGCCCTATATAGCCCTGTGGTGACAGCTGGGGAAATGGCCAGTGCGTCTCGGGCTCATGACCCCTGCTTTGGCATGAACCGACTTTCGCTTGTTTTCCCTGTCAGGACGCTGCTTAGGAGTTCATTGACAAAAACAGTTTTGAAAACTACTAGATTTGATTTCTAAGATGTCTTCATTCTAGGATTCTAAATCCCTCCTGGCAGCCTGAAAGCTGAAGAACAAAAATGTCTGATTATATAATTTTATGAGTTAAGAGGTATGTGTCTCTTGACAAGTAATCTTTCCTTGTCTATTACTGGAGTGAACAGTGACATCAAAATAACTTGGCTTTTCTTTGTTTTTTGAGCTGGGGTCTTGCTATGTTGCCCGGGTTGGACTCAAAATAACTAGTTTTTGATCTATGAATCCAGAAGGGAAAATCAGGATAGAAAGTTCTGCTTTCAGCTGCACAAGGCTTAGCAGTAAGGAACATCTGTCATGACTGCAGAACATTAGCTTGCGATTCATGACGATCCCGTGCGGCACAACAGATGAGAGCAGCTTCATGTGTACCACATCAAATGAGAGAAGCTGAGACAGAAGACGGGCTCCCGACTCCAATCTCAGCCTCCGGCAGCAGTAGGACCATTTTGAAAAAGAACTAAACAACACATCTCTTTCATTTCCAACCATAAACAGACAGCTCAACAAATAATTTTTAAAGCTTGCTGGAGAAGAAAGTGCTAGCAGACACAGCTCCAGATGAAGACAAAGCAAAAATGCAAGCGATGAAAACTCCTAATGGCCACTGGGTGACACTTGTCTCCGGGAGCTGCCTTCTAGAGCAAATTGGAAGACAGGACTTCCCAAATGGAAGTCTACATGCTCCGGCTCCCGGCATCCTCTGCCTGTGCTGCTGCTGCTCATTTCTGCTTGTCTGCTTGCATTCACTTCAAGCCATTTTGATACTGAGAAGCAGCATGAGCTGGGTCTTGGGAGGAGGGGAGCAGCTCAACACACAGACAGATACTTCCCTGCAGCTCCAACGTCTTTTCATGATTATATAGGACATCTCATTAAAATCAAAACAGACCACACTGCTTTGGGGCAGATATTCTAAATGGGCCTCCTAGACCTTTCCCCTTTTTATATTCATCACTGAAGCTTTGACAACGCCATGAGGATGACAATACATTAGGGGACCGAGGGACTGGAAAAGCTCTTCTCAACTTACTTGGGGTGGCTGTAGATCCGAAGCCCCCGCCGGCCGAGCTGAATGGGTTTTTGTTGGCTGCATCCTGGCTGGGTTTCCCTCCAAGGCCACTGAAGAAACCTCCCCCTTGTCCAGTGTTTCCAGACCCAAACACACTACCACTGGAAGAGGATGACTGCTAAAAAACAAAAGGGGCAGGAAGCAAGATAGGATGAGAGGTCATCGTAAAATGGCAGGCCAAATCTGTGGGCAGGAGGAGCTCCCAGTTGATAGAAGTGGAAAAAGCAAGTGAACGCTGATTAGTCCTGGTACGGATACTCTAACAACCACAAAAGAAGCTGGGTTCTGGACAGCTATAGATCACAAGTTCTTAGGCCATTCCAGGCTCACAGGTCTCTGGAAGTGTGACTTATGGTAGGTGGAAACTTTCAATGTTTATCTGCCCTGCTGTCTGCATTCTGTTTGACACAAATGCCAGGGGCAGGAAAACCAACTCCACCAGAGGTTCACCAAATAAAAAAGTTTGAAAACATGCAGAGGCTGTTATAAGCACCACTTATTCTGGTTCCTCCAGTGTTTGGCTGAATGCATCAGCAATGAATGCTAAGTGATTTATACTGTCTTTCTCTCAACTTGTGCACTTTTATTTCATAATGACTTTCCCAGTGCTGCAGAAATAGTTTTAAATTAGCTCCATTGTTAAAATGATGACCATGGCTGAATTCTGTCCAAATCTTACGCTCAGAGGATGCTGCTAACTTAGGGGCAAACGCTGACTCAAAGCTGTATCAGGCCCCAGACACTTGACTTCTCTGTCTGGAAACTGGTTCTTTGAGAACAACCGGTGCAACATTTGAGGGACCATTCACTTTAGTTAAGTGGGAAATCTTCTTGGCCGATAATGCAGAACCACCTGGGCTTTAGGAATGGGTCACTTTGCACAGGTGCTTACAGAAGCAGAGTGCTGTTGTTGGTCCTCCTCTGTAAAATGGGGGCAATAAGCTACCTGCTTCAAGACGTTGGTGAGTGATTTAAATGAGCTAAGAAATGTCAACACACTTCAGAATGGGTCATGAAACAGAATTCCATGCTCAATAAATGGTTGCTGTTCAGTACTTTAACAATAATGGGACCAATACTCTATGGACCAAGCACTTTGCATGTGCCACACATTTTCTAAGTACTTTCTAAGTAATCATTTACTTCCTACAAAGTCAAACCTCCAGCTGGCCATGTCTAAAACATCCCCCCCAGGGCATCCCGCTTGTCCCTCTGGTCTGAGCCACCTAACCACAACCTTGTGTCCAGATTATACAACAACTTAGCTGGTCTTCTGCTTCCGCCACAATTGACATTCACACAGCAGCTGGAGCACTACTTGAAATGGCAGTCAGATCACTTCACTCCTGTTTACAAATTCTGAAAAGCCCATTGTGATCCGCCCCCATCCATCTCTCTGGTTGGCTTTTATTACCTTTCCTTTCACTTGGGACAGTCACATCTGTCTTTGGTACCTTGCTCTCTTTGCTTTTCCTTTAAATTTATTTTAAAAAAAAGTACCAATTCACCACAATCATTGAATGGTGAATAACAACTTTTTAAAACTAGGAATCAAATCCAATCATAAAACCATAGGCTTTGATAACTAGTAAACTGTCACTGAAAGGAAGAAAACCCTGCCAACAAATGCAAGTGTGTGGAAAGTATCAGACTGCTTAGTTGACTTCCACACATCAGGCTGAAACACAGACAACTGCCAACAAGATGGTGCAGCCTAATTTTATTCTCCCATTCAAGCACAGACCAGGCCCAATCCTGCTTAACTTCCAAGAATAGATGAGATCGGGCGCATTCAGAGTGGTATGGCCATAGATAGTCAGCATAATTTAAAAATGTGGTTTGATAAATGGCTACCCATAGAAACAAAGTAGATAACTGACTACTTCACTGAAGCCAGTGTGAATTGCTAGTTAGTGCATCCTCATAAATGAATGAGAATTTCGTTCATTTTAATTGCGATAATAACATTAGGTTTTAAAACTTAAAATTATGGAACATTTAAAAAATGTACAAAAAGCCGACAGAAGAGTATAACGAGCACTCCACACACCCATCAATCAGCCAGTTCTAACAGTGGTTAACTCATAGCCAGTTGGGTTTTGTCTTTACCCCCAATTGCTTTCATCCTTTATTAGAATGAAGTAAATCTCAGACATCACTTTATCTACTCATTTTCCAGTATAAATCTATAAAACATAAACCATAACCCACAAGGCCATCTTATAAATTTTTTTAGTAAGAATGCTTGATATCACTGAATAAAGAGTAAGTGTTAAAGATCCAGGTTTACTTATAATATTGCAAAAAGAACCAAAAAAAAAAAACCAAATCAAACTTCACTCTCATCAAGAGTCACTCAAACTTGGCTGAGCACTGTGGCTTAGATTATCCCAGATTCCAGATTCAGCCACTCCTTCACAGGAAGTAAGAGAAGACTGAGAACCATGATAATTTGTAAGCTATACCAGGGGATCATGGGAAACTCTACAGGACAAATGATCAGTTTTCAACAACTGAACTACCAGGAAAAATTTAAAAGGGAGACATGAAGGGGGAATCTATAGATAAAGAGACATATCAATCAATCTCAATGTGTGGTTCTTATTTGGTTGTAAGTCAAAGAAATAAAATGTAAAAAGAAAAGAGAGACATTGATAAGATTTCTTCAGTAGTGTTTCTTGATCATCTAACCTAAACCATCTTCCCTGATTACTATCACACAATGCTTTATTTCTTCATAGCACTTAACACTATCTGAAATTACACTGTTTTTATTAAAGATTGACACTCTCCATCAAAAGGAAGACCTATGAACAGGGTCACTTTTGTCTGTTCTGTGCACCACTAATTCCTATGTTCTTGCATGAATGATTAAATTAATTTAGACAAACCTTGGTTTCTAGTTCTACAATCTGCTAGCTATGTATTCCATCTTAACAAAGTGTTAAGTCTTCTGATTCATGAACATGGGATGTATTTCCATTTATTTAGATATTATTATTATTTTTTAAAGAGGCAAGGGTCTCAACATGTAGCCCAGGCTGGTCTTGAACTCCTGGCCTCAAGTGATCTTCCTGCCTTGGCTTCCCAAAGTGCTGGGATTACAGGCATAAGCCACTATGTCCGGCCACATTTATTTTGCTCCTCTTTTAATTTCTTTCACCGATGTTTTATAGTATTCATTGTATAAGTTTTGCACTTCTTTTGTTAAATTTATTCTACCCCATCTGTCTCCTCCTTCCCAATTCTGATTACCTATGTTGGACTGCCTGATATTGTTGCACAGGCACTAATGCTCTGTCTGATTTTTTTTTTTTTTGGTTTCTCTGACCTTCATTTTGAATAATTTATATTGACATGTCTTCAAGTCCACTGTTCTGTAGTGTTCACTGTGCTGTTAAGCCCTTCTAATAATTTTTAATTTCACATACTAGATTTAAACTTCAAATACAAATCAAGACTTTCTATTTGGCAAACAGCTGCTAGAAGCAAATGCCAGGTCTGGGTTGGGCAAGCAGAGGTTTTTTTTAAATGTCCATTTATCTGCTGAGCTTACTTATTCAACTATCCTTCCATTATTTTCTGGGATATCCTTGCGTACAATAATTACTTTAATGTCTCTGTCTCTGGTTACAATATCTGAATCATCTGTAGGTTAACTTCTGCTGACTTAAAAAATCTGAGTGTGGGTCCCTTCCTTTTTTGCTTGCTTTGTATGTTGCATACTTTTTTTGGGTATACTAGACTTCACATATAGAACACTGGTGACTGAAGAACACTAATGTATTTCGCAGACAGTGAGAGTTCTTGCTTTCACCTGTAAAGTGAGGTGGTAATTATTTAAATTTCACTAAGGGTTGATCTGCAACAGAGTCACAGATTTAAGAAGGCTGAGCTCACTTCCGGTTACCCCACAGTCTCTGCTTAGGGTCTAGATTATTTGTCTTATAAGCGTCTGAGCCCAGAGCTAGGCGGTAACTTGGTTACAATATCAACTTCAGACACAAAAGTTCCAGACAACAGAAGAATACAAGCCAGACTGTGTACGTTTTTTTTTTGCTTTCAGTACAGTCTTTACTTCTTTTTTCTTAGCAAAAGTGGCGGTGTGGTGTAGCGAGGAGAACACCTATGCCAAGTCGATGCATTCTTCATTTGAAAGTCTTTTAGATCCCAACTTGTCTTTTTAAAAAACAGCTTACCTGAGCTATAATTCACATGCCACACAATTCACTGGGTTAAAGTATAACTCAGTGGTTTTTGGTAAGTCATCACCAATTTTTGAAAATTATGATAAAATACATATAACATAAAATTTGCCATTTTTATCTTTTTTTTTTTTAGTTGGAGTCTCACTCTGTTGCTCAGGCTGGAGTGCATTGCCTGCTCATGGTCACCGCAGCCTCGACATGCTGGGCTCAGGTGATCCTTCTGCTTCAGCCTTACAAGTAGCTGGAACCATAGGCACACCATGCCTGGCTAATTTTTTGATTTATTGTAGAGATGAGGTCTTGCCAAGTTGCCCAGGCTGGTCTCCAGCCCATGAGTTCAGGCAATCCTCTTACCTCGGTCTCCCAAAGTGCTGGGATTATAGGCGCGAGCCACTGTGCTCGGCCTATTTTTTTTACCACTTTTAAGTGTACAATTCAGTAGTGTTAACTACAATCAGAATGCTGTGCAACCATCACCACTATCTACTTTCCAAAACTTTTCATCACCACAAACCAACATTCTGTAACCATTAAGCAATAACTCCACATTCCCTTCTCTCCCTAGTTGCTGGTAACCTCTAATCTACCAGCCATAATATTAGTGAGGTCAAATTTTCATTCTGTCTAAAGAATATCCTTTAGAATTTCCTTCAGGTCTATGAGATAATTTCCTCAGTATTCGTTTATCTGAAAAAAAGTCTTGATTTCTCTTCATTCTTTTTTTTTTTTTTTTTTGAGTTGGAGTCTCACTCAGTTGCCCAGAGTGGAGTGCAGTGGCCGCTCCCAGCCACCGCAGCTTCGACCTGCTGGGCTCTGGCGATCCTTCCGCCTCAGCCTTCCAAGTAGCTGGAACTACAGGCATGCGCTACCATGCCCAGCTTATTTTTTGATTTATTGTAGAGATGAGGTCTCACCAAGTTGTCCAGGCGGGTCTCGAACCCACGGGCTCAGGCAATCCACTCACCTCAGCCTCCCAAAGGCGCGGGATTACAGGCTGAGCCACTGAGCCCGGCTCTCTTCATTCTTTAAAGATATTTTTTGCTGGGTTTAGAGATTCTAGGTGAACAGACTGTCTTCTGGCTTCCATGATCACTGCTGATAAGTCAGCTGTCAGTCTGACTACGTCTCCCTAGAAGCTGATATTTTTTCTTTGGTTATTTTAAATATTTCGTCTTTGGTATTCTGCCATTTCACTAGGATAGGTCTCAGAATCAACTATCTTCTATGCATTCTGTTGGGCTTTTGAATCTGTGAGTTACTGTTACTGATTAATTTTGAAATTTTTGTCTTTTTCTCTTCTAACATTGCACATACATTTCTCTCTTCTCCTTCTGGGACTCTGATCAAATGTATGTTATCTCTTCTCTGAAAGGATTTTTATTCTTTGTTTTCTTCATCTTTTCTGCTCACTGTGATGCACTCCAGATAACTTAGTTTAACCTACAAGTTCAAGAGTCAGCACACTACAGCTCAAGGACAAATCCTGCCCTTTATTATGTTTTAATAAAGCTTTATTTACAAAAACTGCCTGTTTTTGTAAATAAAGTTTTATTAAAACATAACCATGCTCACGTGTTTACATACTGTCTGTGACTGATTTCGTGCTACAACAGGAGGGTTGAGTGGCTGTGACAGACACTGCCGACAGTCCTCAAAGCCTGAAACACCATATCTCATCCTGTTCTCACACACTATTTTTTTTTTTTGAGTTGGAGTCTCATTCTGTCGCCCAGACTGGAGTGCAGTGGCCGCTCCCGGCCACTGCAGCCTTGACCTGCTGGGCTCTGGTGATCCTTCCGCCTCAGCCTTCCAAGTAGCCGGAATTACAGGCATGCGCTACCACGCCCGGCTGATTTTTAAAAAATTTATTGTAGAGATGAGGTCTCGCTGCCCAGGCAGGTCTCGAACCTGCAGGCTCTGGCAATCCACTCACCTCAGCCTCCCAAAGGCGCGGGATTACAGGCTGAGCCACTGAGCCCGGCTTTCACACACTATTGCTCTTTTCAGTTGGGTCTAATCTGCATAAAATATAGCCACTAAATTTGAAACTGAGTTTAATTATTGAATTTTTCTAGAAATTCTATTTGGTTCTTTGTCAAAACTGCTATGATACTTCTTATAACTTCCCATTCCTTACTGGTGTTTTTGTCTTTTATTTCTTCTAAACTGTGTAAAGCACAGTTGATTTATAATCTAGGTTGTCTGCAAAAAGGTATTTCTGATGTTAATTCTGGTTCTTGCGCATCATTCCTTGTTTCTTTGTGTGACTAATTTAGGCATGGGATTAAATGTCCTTAAAATTATTTCTAAGAATCAGAGATCTAGAGTAAAGTTCCTTTTCTTCAGAATGGGTCTGTGCTGCTTCTGTTAGTCATCTGGAGGCACCACCACCCCAGAATCCATCAGGCCACATTCCCAGGCTAGGGCCTGAGTGTGGAGTCCTAGCTCACTGTAGGGGGGAGTCTCTTTCAGATTCCCCACTCTGTGCATGGCTTAGTGATTTCTGTCCCTTTACTTGGGATCATTAAATAGAAAACTCACATTTTCTCAGGTGAGTAACTATTGTCAGGGCAAAGCTGGCTCTGGGCTCTACTTTACTTCTATAGGGTCCCATTTTGCCTTTTGTTTAATCTGGCTTGGTAAAATACCTTGTTAGCTTACTCTTAGAAATAGGGTTTTTATGTTTGTAGAAGTTTTCAGGAGGGAACTTGGTTTGAATGACCTCATCCTTCATTACCAGAAACTAGAATTCAAAAGTTTCATTTCTCTCTTTTAAGAAAGATCACTGACTAGGATGGAGCCCATTTTTAAAGGAAAACAGAGATGATAAAGAAAATCTCCTACTGAAGATGTGTAAGAAACATAATATGCCTAATACTTTAACTGTTGGACTAATACCAATTCCACCCTCAGAAAGTCACAGTTATTTCAGATACATCAGAGCATCTTTCTTCAGAAGGGTTCCTTAGGAGGTTAATATGTGGTAAAAGCAGCTAGTATGTGATGTGACAGTAAATACAATCTCTTTGGTCCCTCAGTGTCTTCATCTCTCAAATGGGGATAATAACAGCATAAAACTCTGCCTGGTACGCAGGCAACTGCTTACGTAAGGTGAAATAGCTCATCAAAAGGAATCCCTGGACTACATACAGAGGGGCTACATATAATCTCTACTGCAAATTCCTCTTTTTAAAAAAAAACAAAAAAACCAACCATTTAAAATTACCAAAATCAGCAAAATCATGTTTAGCTCAAGAACAACCAAACAAGGCCGAGGGGTATATTTAGTCCACAGACTGTAGTTTGTCAAACCTTGGCCTAACAGAACAGGCAGAGGATTGCTAGAAATCAGGTAATGTGCTTTTAAAGACCTTGCCCAGAGAACTGTTGAAGAAGGAGCAAAATTCTAGTGATTCTCTTTAACCGGAAATTGAGACTTGTCTTGTGTATCACTAAGGCAGTTGAATAGAGTGAAGCTAAGAACCACTTATGGTTGTTTTCTGGGCTTGGACACACATTAACTGATTATACTATGGTGGAAAACATTGAATGGGTTTGATATATGCTGACATGAATAAAGACAAATATATATTTACCTGGCCAAAGACTGTTCCACCAGTACTGGCTGCTTGACCAAACACAGAGCCAGTATTACTTGACCCAAAACCTATAAAATACAAAGAAAATTCAAGTTCAATTTGGATGAGTCTTTTACAACATCCAAGTGTTTTCTGTTTTTAAGTGGCATTCAAGTGTGCTAAGATAACCCACAATAAATCAATTTAGGAAGAAAATGATTCCTATCTAGGAAGTAGAGAAAATTTTGAGTAAATACTTTCTTTTTTTTTTTTTTTTTTTTAAGTCAGAGTCACATTCCATTGCTCAGGCTGGAGTGCAGTGGCATGCTCATAGCCACCCCAGTGTCGACCTGCTGGGCTCTGGCGATCTTTCCGCCTCAGACTTCCAAGTAGCTGGAACTACAGGCACGTGCTACCATGCCCGCATGATTTTTGATTTACGGTAGAGTTGAGGTCTCGCCAAGTTGCCCAGGCTGGTCTCGAACTCGCGGGTTCAGGCAATCCACTCACCTCGGCCTCCCAAAGTGCTGGGATTACAAGCTGAGCCACTGAGCCGAGCCTGAGTAAATACTTTAAAGAATTTTATTCATGGCTAATGTTTTATAATAGTATAAATTCCGAAGTTACAAGGATTGAAGCCTCTCTCCTCCCAAATCCCAAGTGAGCAGGGGTAGTAAGATGGTATACTCTCAGAGGTGCTTCTCCCCATGCTTTCAGCCACCAGGAATTCTTTCCAATAAATGACCTAACATTATGAATATTTCTACTCCCTGGTTTCCTCTGAATCTCAAATACCAGATTCTTTCAGGGTAGTTTATCTTTCTTCCAGATCGCATAACACGGTTGAAGTGCTGGGCTGAACAGAGCTGGGGAAAATCGGACAGAACTATATTATTATGGGCAGGGTACAGTAGCTCATGCCTATAATCCTAGCACTCTGGGAGGCCAAGGTGGGAGAACTGTTTGAGCCCAGGAGTTTGAGACCAGCCAAGGCAACATGGTGAGATCTTGTCTCTACAAAAAAAAAATCAGCCTGGTGTGGTGGTATATGCCTGTAAGTCCCAGCTACTTGGGAGGCTGAGGTAGAAGGATCACCTGAGCCCAGGAGGATAAGACAGTGGTGAGTTGTGATCATGCCACTGCACTATAGCCTGGGTGACACAGTGAGACAGACTTTAGAAATAAAGAATTATATATTATGACAAAGAGCTCTAGACAAGGTAGGAGTTCTTTTATTTCTGTCACTGATTGGGTGGGTGAGCTTAGGTAAGTCCAGGACTGGAGCAGACAGCTTAGGTACCTTTCTACACAGTTACTAAATGAGAGAAGAATGTTCCTTCAGGGGTTCTGAATTTGATGAAATGGTTTGATCATGCCTGTGCATGATGGCTCCTTAAGTTTTAGCTGCAAAACAATCAATGTAATAGAAATGGAGATCATGTTAAATATCCTCCTCTCTTTGAAAGCCCATGGGCCTTCTCCCTGCCAATTTTCTAGAACACATCAGCACATCTCCCATCATTCAGAGGCCAATTGGCCTCTTCCGAGGCATTAGGCACATCTCACAACTATGACTGTCTTTAGATTACTGTGCCCTTATAGCTGAACTTCGGAGATTAATAAACATTTGAAGAAAAATATTTCCTTTCTAATAAATTATGACTCATTTTCAAAAATATTATCATTGAAGAAATGAACCAGCAGTGATCAGTAATCTTGCCCACCAAGAAATCATTGACACTTGTTTTTCCCCGACAGCACAGTGAGACACTGACTCAAAAAATAAATATAATAAAACAGGGCATGCAAGCCGGGCCTGGTGGCTCAGCCTGTAATCCCGTGCCTTTGGGAGGCTGAGGTGAGTGGATTGCCTGAGCCCGCGGGTTTGAGACCCGCCTGGGCAGGCGAGACCTCATCTCTCCAATAAATCAAAAAATCAGCCGGGCATGGTAGCGTGCGCCTGTAATTCCAGCTACTCGGAAGGCTGAGGTGGAAGGATCGCTGGAGCTCAGCAGGTCGAGGCTGCGGTGGCCAGGAGTGGCCACTGCACGCCAGTCTGGGCGACCGAGTGAGACTCCAACTCAAAAAAAAAAAACAAAAAAACAGGGCATGCAATAGTGAAGGACTAAGTTTCGCTGTCAAAAACAGTGAATTTAAGTTGGAAAAAGGCTTAACTCCTCAAATACAGTTACAGTAAGATGGCATTAAAAGAAATGCAAAATCATGGCAGGATGATGAGCTACAGTGATGACACCAGATTCTCCTGCCTCCACTAGCACTGTCTGGCATTAGATGGGTCTCCTTGAGGCGTGACAGCTTTGGACCTCTAATTGTCTTTCAAATTTAAAGTTTCCTATGTACGAGTCATTAAATGATCCGTCAGGACCTTAAACTCAAGGTGCTTGCTTTTTCCTCACGAAACTGATACTCTGGAGGCTAGCAGAGGAGCTGTACTGAGCCGTCACAGATCCAGCCAATGAGACCTAAGAGATTCCTGACACCGCATGTGCTCTAAGCTCCCTTCTGGGTCCTACAGGTTATTTTGGGGGTGTTTCCCCCTCTTTCTCTTAAAAACTAATACCGCTTTGCTGCAAACGTTTCAAATAGCACAGAGGGGAGCCAAATAAAAAGCTCCCATACATTCATTCTTACCTGAAGCCTGGCAAAAGCTAAAGCCAGAGGATGCTGCCGTGGTGGTGGCAGCCGAGGTCCCACCAAATACGGAGCCTCCCGGCCCAAAGCCAGGACTCTGACCAAAAGCAGGAGGGTTGCCTTGGCCAAACAGCCCCGCTCCTGTGTTGGCAGAAGACTGTCCAAAGGAGAAGGAACTGGAGCTACTGGCACTTGAGGAGGCACCAAAGACATGTCCACTGGTGGATGTGGGGGTGGAGGCAGCCGACTGGCCGAAGGCGGGCACGGAACTGAACCCGGGCTGGCTGAAGGAAAAGCCGCCTGCAGGGCTGCTCGTTGACTGCCCAAAGGCTGGGGCCTGTCCAAAGGGCGTCTGTCCAAAGACCCCTGGCGTTGGGGCAGAGGCGCCAAAGGCTGGACTGCCAAACCCCGAGCTGCTGACCTGTGGTGTGGTGCATGCTGTGCTGGCTACACTGCCTGTCTGCTGCCCGAACAAGCTTGGTGCAGTGCTGGTTGCCACCTGCCCAAACACGGGGGTGGTGGAGGGGGCTGTGGCTGCATTGCTGGTGAGCTGGCTGAAAGCTGAGCTAGCACTGGCGGCCGGGGGCTGTGTAGAGACCGAGGAGCTGGAGGCGACAGTCCCAAACACTGCTGCCTCTGTGGCTGGGCCGGAAGCAACACTGGAAGCAGTGCTGGAGGCGGTGGAAGTGCCTGACGTCTCAACGGTCACAGGGCCTGCGGCGCTTGAGACGGCCGCTGCTGTGGCCGCCATCTGCCCGGAGGTTGGAAGGGTGAGAGCAGGAGATACTGCCTCTGCCCTGACATCAGGGCCTGTGGTGGCTGCTGGAGTGGCCTCTGCAGAAGGTGCTATGAGACTGGGACTAGGTGCTGGGGTGCCAAGGTTGCTGACTGCAGGCTGGGCAAGAGCAGATTCTTTCTTAGCAGAGTCAGAAGCGTGCAGAGGAGCCTGGGGAAGCTGGGCTGATGGCTGCTGCCCTGAAAGTGATGAGGATGTGGAGACCTCACTGCTGCCTGGTTTCTCAGACAAAGTGGGTGATGTGGCCTCCTCTGTGCTTTTACCAGAGGGCACAGGCAGGGAAGGGGCAGATGTTGAACTCAGAAGGCTACTGAATGACAGTGTGGGGAATGCTGTCAGAAGGGAAGTGGCAGCTGTAGTTGTTGGTGCAGCCGAGGGGGACACTGTGCTACTAGTCTGTTGGCTTCCAAATGAAAAACCAGTCTTGCTACCACTTAGCAATGTCCCACCAAAACCAATGACCCCGGAGGATCCCGCACTGGTGAGTGACAGACTGCCAAAAACACCAGTCGGGGAACTGCCAGCACTTGTGCTGGTGGCTGCTGGCGGTGATACTGCGGTCGCAGTCACAGAGGAGGTCACAGGAGGCTCCACATGCTTCCCTAATGCTGGAGGGTTAGTAAAACTAAACCCTGAATGTACACTTGAAGTCTTGGCTGGCTGGGCACTAGTCTGGCCTGTGGATGAAGCCTTACTGGCTGGCTTTGTAGAATCATCTGCTTGGCCAACCCGTAGACCTGAAAAGCTTCCTAGAGTCTCTCCAGCCAAAGAACCTGGAAACAGAAGCTCCCCCAACTTGGACAGTGGCATTTCCAGCTTGCTAGAGGTGGTGGAAAGAGCAATTCCAGAAGGTGCTGCAGGTCTGCTGTTAGATGGGGCAGACTCTCCTGGGGTGGTGTCTGATGCTGATGTGACTGTGGAGGGTGAAGAGCTTTCAGGAATGGTCTCATAAAAAGGTTTGCCTCCCCCGCCAAATGAGAATGCGTCGAGCTGGCTTGATTCTTTGGTGGTGGGTGTCACCCCTAGCAAGAAAAAGAAATTAAACAATGGGTTGGATTTACAAAACATGACCTATCACATTTCCACTGACTGTATTTGTTGCCAATGTTTCTCTCCTCCCTTTATAGGGTCAGGGATAGCTTGTTATAAGGTGGTTTGCTTTAAGGAGACAGAATGAATGCTTCTCCACACAAGCATCAGCTCTGTCTCAGTCATCTCACAAAGGTAAGAGAGAAGAAATGTTCTTTTAATGACTCTTAAGTCACAACAAATACAATATCTAGAAAATGTGAAATTAACATATTATCCCACAGAGAAATAAAAAGGCTTCTTCTCTCATCTTCCCCTGACTACCTGGGTGCTTTCTTCAAAAACATCCTCAGCATAGTGCTACCCTATATGGACCTCCTGATCAGGATTTGATTCACAAGGAAGCTCTTCCTTTACTTTTTATGGGCAAATGAAGTGTCAATCCACAGACAATCACTTTTGTGTACAACTAATGGCTGCTTCCTAGTGCTTTACTAAGTAAGCTGTTTCACAGAGGGAGTGGGGTCGGGCGGAGGTCAGGGTCATGGGCTCTAGAGCCAGGCACTCTGCTACTTGCTGTGTGACTCCAGAAAGATTATTTTGCTTCTCTGGGCCTCAATTTTCCTATTTGGAAGTTAGATAATTATAGTCCCTACCCTTATAGAGCTGTTAGAGAGATCAAATGACATATGGGTAAAGCACACACAAGAAGGCCTGATAAAACAACAGTAGTCAATAGAGTAACAAAAACTTGATATTTATAAACTAAAATTAGCCTATTGCAAGTGTCTACTGAGATTACTAACTCCATATTGTTTTAAGAACTCTGGCTATCACAGTCTCTTGGGGACATTGCAAACCGCCTATTAACCTATAAGTTCTAGAAAGATCCCGCTGTATCACTTGTGTTGTATTGAGTTGTTTGTGGTTTTGGACTGTTTTCTAGTCTCATATTAAAAGAAAGGTTAAATAAAATTACTGTTGTATTATGATTTTGACAATTATTTTGTTTCTCTCCAACCTTTTATATCACTGAGTTGTTTTTTCTCTAAAAAGTGAGAATGAAAAGAAGGTGAGCCTAGAAGGCTGTTCTTCCCTATCTAAGTGGGCAAAGGTTAAAAAAACAAGTTTTAAGAATTAAAATTCTAGCAAGAAAGGCATGAAATCACAAAACTTTTAAAGTGCCAAACTCAGACCAGGTTTAGGAAACCTGCTATGCTTCCAGTATCCTGATCTCCCTTCTAGATGTTAGGAGTTTTCCTTTCCACTAAGAAGACTGCCACTTGGGCAGTGCACAGTGGCTTGTGCCTGTAATCCTAGCACTTTTGGATGAGGCAGGAGGATCACATGAGCCCAGGAGTGTGAGACCAGCCTGGACAGCAGAGTGAGATCTTGTCTCTACAAAAGGAAAAAAAAATTAGCCAGGCATACTGGCATGTGCCTATAGTCCCAGCTACCTGGGAGGCTGTAGAGGGAGGATTGACTGAGCCCTGGAGGTTGAGGCTATAATGAGCCGTGATCGTGCCACTGTACTCCAGTCTGAGTAATAGAGTGAAACCCTGGCACTAAAAAAAAAATCTATTGAGTGACTAAATGAAAGATGGTTAATGTTTTATTTATAATAGGAGAAATCTGAAAATAACTTAAATGTCCAACAAGTGAATGGTTAAATAAACTGTGGCATAAGCATAAGACAAAATTAGGAAACCATTAAAGACAACAATTCAAAGTTTTCAATAATATCAGAAATTTGTATATATTGTATTAAGAAAAAAAAAAGTAAAAGACAAAACCCCTGAAGGAAATATTGCAGAATCACAATGATTATTCCCACTGTGCAATGGTGCAATGTGTGATTCCAAACTCCTTTATTCTTTTTCATATTTCCATATATTCCTCAATGAGAACACATTTTCATAATAAAAGCATTCTTTTGAAAATAAAATATTTTAAGCCGGGCTCAGTGGCTCAGCCTGTAATCCTGCGCCTTGGGAGGCGGAGGTGAGTGGATTGCCTGAGCCCACGGGGTCGAGACCCGCCTGGGCAACTTGGTGAGACCTCATCTCTACAATAAATCAAAAACTTCGCCGGGCGTGGTAGCGCACACCTGTAGTTCCAGCTACTTGGAAGGCTGAGGTGGAAGGATCGCCGGAGCCCAGCAGGTCGAGGCTGCGGTGCCCGGGAGCAGCAACTGCACTCCAGTCTGGGCGACAGAGTGAGACTCCAACTCAAAAAAAAAAGAAAAGAAAATATTTAATTATAAACTGATAACTAGAAGGCACTTAAATAGATTTGGTTTCTTTATAGTCTTTGAATTCTTTTTTTTTTTTTTGAGTTGGAGTCTCACTCTGTCGCCCAGACTGGAGTGCAGTGGCGCTCCCGGCCACCGCAGCCTCGACCTGCTGGGCTCCGGCGATCCTTCCGCTTCAGCCTTCCAAGTAGCTGGAACTACAGGCGAGCATTACCACGCCCAGCTAATTTTTTGATTTATTGTAGAGATGAGGTCTCGCCTGGCCAGGCGGGTCTCAAACCCATGGGATCAGGCAATCCATTCACCTCAGCCTCCCAAAGGCGCGGGATTACAGGCTGAGCCACCGAGCCCGGCTAGCTGGTAGATTTTTAACAACATACACGGGATTAGTGTGTTTGGTGTTATGTTACCAAGGGAAAAAAATGAGCCAAGTCTTTCTGTGTCTATCTTACCCTATAGAGTTGCCCCATAAACTGTGAAACGTCAAATACAGACAAAACAGAGACAGAAATTTTAATTCCTATGTTAACATGTAAATATTAAAGCACAGCTTTGATTTTCCAGAAGAAAATTCTTTCCTTGTTCTTAATTCTGAAAACAGACAGACATCCTTCACATCAGTTTCTTAAACTGAGCATTTTTCTCATGCACGTGATCAACACCAAGCTAACTGCACATGCTGTATGCGAGACTCAGGAGCAAGCAAAATGTCAACATATCTGCACAAAAATTATCTGTACTTGTTTAGGGAAAACACATAAGTAATGCCATGCAAACACAGGGACTGTACCTTGTGTGGCAGTGAAGGTAGATGACGGTGTTGGTGTGATTATCCCAAAATTA
Source organism: Carlito syrichta (assembly GCF_000164805.1). Taxonomy (NCBI): domain Eukaryota; kingdom Metazoa; phylum Chordata; class Mammalia; order Primates; family Tarsiidae; genus Carlito; species Carlito syrichta. The sequence continues at coordinate 60,364 of NW_007247110.1, forward strand.
AAGCCAGTCCTAATGAGTGGAAAAAAGAGAAATTACAAAGGAACAAACCTAAGACACAATACTGTCCTTTTAATATTCCATTTTATAATTTATTGATACAAACTGCCTTCATGAAATTTACAATCTAGAAGATGAGCATCAAGAGTCAAAGCATCCATCTCAAAAGCAGTGAAGTCATTTGAAGATCTTTAAGCAGGGTGAGGTAAGAAGGGGGCAGCAGGTGAGAGGCCTTGGAGGGATGACGGTTTTATACAGCAGAGGCATGGGTGGGGCCTTATTTCCAGAAAAGCTAAAGTGCAGCAGTAAAAACATATGAGGAACGTGGGAATGGTGGCCTGGGTAGATGGTCTACCTAGTGGGGGGGAAGAAGGAAAGCCTGGAGAGACTAAAGCAGCTGGACCAGGGAGAGTCTCTCACAACCCACTCTAAGACCAAGGAGCGTGTCAGAAAGCTCCGTACTGCTAGAGAGATGACAGACAGAATGAAATAAAAGTTGGGTCACTGCCATCTTGACAGAACAGAGTTCTGGGCTGAAAAAATTTAATTCATAAACTTCTGACTCCTCCTTTTTTGAGTTGGAGTCTCACTCTGTCACCCAGACTGGAGTGCGGTGGCCGCTTCCGGCCACCACAGCCTTGACCTGCTGGGTTCTGGCAATCCTTCTGCCTCAGCCTTCCAGGTAGCTGGAACTACAGGTGCACGCTACCATGCCCGGCTAATTTTTTGATTTATTGTAGAGATGATGTCTCGCCAAGTTGCCTAGGAGGGTCTCAAACCCGCGGGCTCAGGCAATCCACTCGCCTCGGCCTCCCAAAGTGCTGGGATTACAGGCTGAGCCACCGAGCCTGGCCAACTTCTGACTCCTTTCACATCTCTCCTTGTGCTTTCTTTACACTGTAGGTGAAGATACCAGAGCCAAAGAGGAAAACTCAGCACAAGTGTGAACCAGAGCAGATTATTCACTGTGATAAAAATTAAAATGGCAGATTTTAAACTAAATAGTTTAAAAGAAAGGAACTAAGCATATCCAAGATAGTAAATCATGTAAGGATTTAGATGTTTTTTGCTCATCATAATTGAAACAAACAAACAAACAAACAAACATCCCTTCTTTGTCAACAGGCCTCAACCTTGGCAAATACATTTTATCAAATAGAGTCAAGCCGTTGACTCAGTGATCCACCAATCCACCTTACTTTTAAGTGGCAAGAAGACTATCTCACAGAACTAAAGCTTAATTATTAGCATTTGTAGAGAGTGCATAACTTTTGGCTTGGACCTACTCTAAAATTTGCTCTAAATTACCTTTGGAAAGTAGAAAACATAATGACTGATTATAAAGAAAATAATACATATACTATATAACTTCCTCCCTCAAATTAGATCCTAATACCCTTTTTTTTTCCCTAACAAGTTAGACTGAAGGACACTCAAGAAACATATTAACATCAGAAAGAAGAGACTGGTTAATATGATTCGAGTTACAAAAGCATAAACTAAAGAGCTTAAGAGGCTTTCCTAATGGAGACGAATGCACAGCACTATACTTGCAAAAAATCTTTTAACACATTTTGATCTCAGTTACACAGAGTCTAACTCCTTCACTGCAGAGAAGAGAAGACATTGACAGTTCACACAGGTTTCAACACAGAAAACAGGCACCCTCACTCCACGGTTAACAAAGGCTCACCTTGGAAGGAGGTTTAGAAGATTCTTTCACTTTTAAAAACGATTCAACTTTTCAAGTACAATCATCATTATCATTTTAAAAAATGGAACAGAAACAGATTCTTCCATATCTATGCAAAACCCCAAATTATAAACAGCTACTGTCTCTTATTACATTATCTAAGAAATTTAGTACACTGAATTCTCAATTCAGTAAAGTTAATTTAAAGGTCATACCTAGCCCCTAAATGGTGTTAGAATGGAAATATCCTAGAGTGACAAATTAGATGAATTACAGAATTTAACAGAGACTCACCATCCAAAGAAAACAAGACACAGGCTAAAAAGCAAAGCAAACATATAATAATAACACATGCATTAACTTGAGCTGCAAAGGGGAAACAGAATTACATTAGAACATTAAGCTGCCACTATCATCAGATGCATTAATGTAGTGATAAGAACTCTGGGTTCGTGCACACTTAATAAGCATATAATAAGGCCGGGCTCTGTGGCTCAGCCTGTAATCCCAGCACTTTGGGAGGCCGAGGTGAGTGAATTGCCTGAGCCTGCGGGTTAGAGCCCCGCCTGGGCAACTTGACGAGACCTCATCTCTACAATAAATAAAAAATTAGCTGGGTGTGGTAGCGCGTGCCTGTAGTTCCAGCTACTTGGAAGGCTGAGGTGGAAGGATCGCTGGAGCCCAGCAGGTCGAGGCTGTGGTGGCCGGGAGCAGCCACTGCACTCCAGTCTGGGTGACAGAGTGAGACTCCGACTCAAAAAAAAAAAAAAAAAGCATATAATATATCTGCAATTGTAAGATTTGGGGAAAGCCATCTATAAGATTGTTAGCAATTTGTCACAAAACTTGAGTTCATTACTGACCCTGATGGAGAAAATGAGAAAGGCTTGCTGAACTGCCCAGTAGCAGATGGGGTCGAAGTCACAGCTGTTTCTATCTTGGCTGTCCCAGGCCCTGGAATTACAGGATAAAAAATAAGAAAATAACAAAAATTCCATTAGAAATACCGTTCTGGTTTGTAATTCCCTGCAGTGTAGACTGTGTGGTGCTGCACGGAACCACAGTATTCGTTCATGGGCCTCATGTGTGCTCTGTGACAAGTCAAGGGCTGAGGGGAGCCAGCATGTTGCCTAACTTGTGCTCAAGTTCTCTGAACTTGTTCTTTGGTTCTGTCAATGTTAATTCCAATCTAAGGCATGCCACACGCTCCCTTTTAGGAAATATATCAAAATAATTCTAACGCAGTTTAAATTTAAAGTTTAAAAAGTATATTTCTATAGATTTCAACAGTATGGGAAAATGCTTACAATGTGAAACAAGAAAGAAAACAATGTAAAACTACGTATGTATAATGCAGCTTTATAATTATTTGAAATTAATCTCTGATGAAGGAAAAAATCTATAGAGAAATGGGTTAATAAACTAAACATTTCTGAGTCGTGATTTTGAGGCTATTTACAGCTGGGCTCGGTGGCTCAGCCTGTAATCCCGCACTTTGGGAGGCTGAGGTGAATGGATTGCCTGAGCCCGTGGGTTCGAGACCTGCCTGGACAACTTGGCGAAACCTCATCTCTACAATAAATTTAAAAATTAGCCGGGCGTGGTAGCATGCGCCTGTGGGTCCAGCTACGTGGAAGGCTGAGGTGGAAGGATCGCCGGAGGCCAGCAGGTCGAGGCTGTGGTGGCCGGGAGCGGCCACTGCACTCCAGTCTGGGCGACAGAGTGAGACTCCAACTCAAAAAAAAAAAAAGTGCAATCCATTATCCTCCCCAAGTTCAATCACCCTAACTAACTGTTAGGGGTATAATCTTCAATCTTTTTCTTGCTGCTTTACTTTAAAAGGGGGAAGGGCAATTGGAAAATTGCATTTAAAAAGTCCAAATCAAACCAAACTAAATCAAACAATAATAAGAAAAAAACACTTTCTCTTTAAAGAAATAAAAGGTAAATATTAATAAAAAATATTTTAACAACTGCCAGAATACTGTGTAGTGTGTACAAGGCTGTTTACTGCAGCCTTGCCTATAATCTTGAAAAATCAGAAACAGGCCGAGTGCAGTGGCTCACATCTATAATCCCAGCACTCTGGGAGGCTGAGGTGAGAGGATTGCCTGAGGCCACAGGTTCCAGAACAGTCTGGGCAACTTGGCGAGACCTCGTCTCTACAATAAACCAAAATATTAGCCAGGCGTGGTGACATATCCCTGTATTTCCAGCTCCTTGGAAGGTTGAGGTGGAAGGATTGCCTGAGCTCAGCAGGTGAAGGTAGTGGTGGCCGTGAGTGTGCCATTGCACTCTAGCCTGAGTAACAGAGTGAGACTCCAACTCAAAAAAAAAAAGGAAAATCAGAAATAATCTGAACTACCAGCAGAATACTGGTAAAATTTAACAGAGTACAACTACATAATGATTCCTAGGCAGCCATTAAATGAGTAAGGTAGATCTCTATAGGACTCAGAAAGAATCAGACATTTATTATAAGTGGGGTAGAGAAGAAGAAACAGTTTACAGAATCCATATATATATAAGATATGCCTATTTTTGTTTGAAAAACAATGATGAAGGAAGCTTATGAAATATACATGAAATTATCTTTGGAATATAGAGTTTACAGGGCAGTTTTCACTTTGTTCTATAGAGGTTTTAGAAATGCTTTTCTTAAAAAGTTCTTTTCTAAACCTTGATTACCCAGCAAGTAAAAACAGAAGTAAATACCTAGCAATTAAACAGAGTATTTCATAATCATCACTGAAGGGTGAATTTCAGAAATTTATAAGTCACACTACTTGCCTAAAACATGCATGAAGCAAATCCTTAGGTTTCCTTGATACTTAACTTCAAGAGTAACAAAAAATTCTGCAATTAAGTCCTTGAAAAAAGTTAGGATATGTGATTTTTAAAAAACTTTTTTCAATTAGGCAGAGGTCACTGCTTTATTAAAAACTCTGGTGTGTCCACGTGGCTGTCTGAGCTACCACCACCATGTTCCTTAGCTTTGGCCCCCTTCCCTATCTTGGACAGGTGAATTTCTCTCTCTCTCTATCTCCTCTCTCTAATTTATTTTCTAAATAAACTATGCTTTTTGATCTAAAAAATATATATATATATATATATATATATTAGCCAGAAATAGAAACAAATTCCTTAATCTCAATCTAAATGATTCAAAACTCTTTGATGATTCCACTAAAATTTTTCTTTTAACATGTAGTTTTTGGCACCAGTTGAGAAGTGCTATATACTTCTTCCTCATATGAGGCATACAATGCTGACTGTGGTTCTGCATAAATCTGAATTCTAGAACATGACTTTGGCTTACATAGTAACGGTTTACTTCTGAGTACAAGAATTTAATGAAAATAAGTCCACTATACAATCAATAGTTTTGCATTACAGAGAGTAGTTAGAATGACTGTATGACTGAGATTACAAAAAGTAAGCTGCTCATGTGTGAAGTTCAGAGTTTCTAAGAAATTGGTTGAAGACCCACTAAAGAGCATAAAGCAAAATAAAAGCCAGAGTTCAAGTCAGGCATGGTGTGTCACATCTATAATCCCAGCACTTTAGGGTGCAGAGGCGAGAGGGTTGTCTGATACCAAGGGTTTGAGACCAGCCTGGGCAATTTGGTGAGACCTCGACTCTGCAATAAATAAAAAAAGTAGCCAGGTGTGGTGGTGCATGTTCTGGCTACTTGGAAAGCTGAGGCAGAAGGATTGCCTGAGCCCAGTAGGTAGAGGCTGCAGCAGCTGTGAGCATGTCACTGCATTCTAGCGTGTGACACAGTGAGATTTCGACCAAAAAAAAAAAAGCCAGAGTATGGGGAGTGGTAAAAACGCAGGACTACAGATAGCACAAGACCCTCAGAAGGGGAAGCGATGCATACCAAATTAGGTGGACTATAGAAAAGGTGTCAACAAAAGGGGGACAATGAGGAAGACCCACATGAAAATTAGGTTACAAATAAAAGCATTCTTCTTCAAGTTGGTGTGGGCAAAACATTCATGGTTCCTGTGAAAACTAACTTAATCAAGAATAATTAGGCTTGAGTGAGTGTTGGAGAAGTACGCTAAGCCATAAAATCTTATAATATTGGCTTATCTACTCTGAGATCTTACACTATATATAACAAATCTGTTTTACTTTCTAGACTTTCCAGGCTTTTGAATTGTCACTGTGAACCAAGAGAATTTTAATACCTTTCAGTATAAGAAATAGAATTCAAGTCTGATCCATTCTTCTCTAATTTTGATCATCCAGCAAGACAGGAGAAGATAAGACTATTGCTCGCTTTCTGGAAAAAATTTAAAGGAAGATTTTCTCCTAGTGGTCATTTTTTTTTTTTTTTTTTTTGAGTTGGAGTCTCACTGTTTCCCAAACTGGAGTGTAGTGGCACACTCACGGCCACTGCAACCTCAACCTGCTGGGCTCAGATGATCCTTCCACCTCAGCCTTTCAAGTAGTTGGAACCATAGGTGCGTGCCACCACGCCCAGCTAATTTTTTGATTTACTGTTAAGATGAGGCCTCGCCAAGTTGCCCAGGATGTTCTCAAACTCCTGGGCTCTGGCAATCCTCTCGCCTCCGCCTCACAAAGTGCTGGGATTATAGGTGTGAGTTAGTTTAGTTTTTCAAACTAGCCTCAAAATTTTGTAAGTCTATATCGTTGATGAAGCGTTCACTGATTTCCCACAAATTCCTCATTAGCTCACTGTTCAATAAATGATAGCCTTTCAAATATGGTCTATGGCCATACTGCCCTGAACGCATCTGATCTCACTAAATCTGATGTGTTTTCTATGGCAACTGCCTCTGTGATCTAGAACAATAAACTCTCTTGCGAAGCACTTTGTTTTCAAAAAACAAAAATGCAAACTGACCTGAAGCTTTATCACCAGATGACAATTGACTGGATGTTGGTGTGGGTCCAGATGGCTTTAGGGAATTTATTAGAGACCCCTATAATAGAACACAGCAAAACCTTTATGTTAAACCACAAATTATCCTTTGGAATAAATAAACATGTAAAATGTTAATATAAACACATAATTTAAAATAAGGAAACACAAACACTTATTTAGCTTAATTGCCAAAAAGAAAGGAAAGAAAGAATCTGAATTTAAGTCAACCATGTATAGATCATACCAGGGGATGGAAATAGAAATATTCTTCACCAGTTACTTGGAAGGCTGACGTGGAAGGAACCCCTAAGCCCAGCAGGTCAAGGCTGCGGTGGCCGTGAGCATGCCACTGCACTCCAGCCTGGGTGATAAGAGTGAGACTCTAACTCAAAAAAAAAAAAAAAAAAAAAATCAGTCGGGCATGGTGGCACATGCCTGTAGTTCCAGCTACTTGGAAGGCTGAGGTGGAAGGATTGCCTGAGCCCAGCAGGTCGAGGCTGTGGTGGCTGTGAGCATGCCACTGCCCTCCAGCCTGGGTGACAGAGTGAGACTCCAACTCAAAATATATATATATCTATATTCTTCAAGCTCCAAGAAGGCAGAATCATGTTTGTCTAGTTCACAGTTTTTTTCCTAATGTCTAGCACACTGCTCGGTATATAAAAGGTTCTTGCATATTTGGTAGACAAATTAATGAATGAGTAACTGAAAAAAATAGTTTGAGCTCTCAATGCATTTATAGTAAGGTTAAAAGCAGAACTGTTTGATCTGTCCACCTCCACTCAATGTTCCTTTACTGATTTATCATGATTTATGCCTTAATCATGTGTCCTCTGGTGAACATGAAAACCTTGAAAATATCAAATGCTTAAATGCCACTTTAAGTCACGGTAAACTAAGGAACAGAGTCATGTTTGAGGACTCACAATAGGCAAGTCCTGATGTTCAAGCCTCAAACTCTGATCTCAAACACAAACTACAGTGACTCATCTCCAAGACATGTAAAAGTAGAAAGAAACCAAGATTTCTCAGGAAAAGTTTCAGAGATAGCTTGCTCTACCTTCCAGCCATCTCTTCTTATCTTTTTTCTGAATTGTTTAATGGCGTACACTATAACCTCTTTTTGTAAGGGACAAAGTTTATCAGGCAAAAGTCTGAAGGAGACATAACACCACTGAAAATATGTAAACTCTGAAAAACAGGGACTGCGAGAGAAAACAAGGTAGGTAACCTATGATACTGAGCACTGATACTGAACTACAGTGAAACAAGCAGTGGACAGGAAGAAGTGAGAAGCCTCAAATCTCAGCTCTAGTTCACAACTAATTGTGGGTGCCTGAGTGAGTCATTTGAGACTAGGCTTCTTCATTAGGGAGACATATCTCAACACCTGTCCTGTCCATTGCACGTGGTTACGGTATGGATTCACCGAGATAAAGTTAAGTGAAAGGAACCTGCAAAGCAAAATATCTCACATAAAAATGTATGGCATTACAAGTAGAACCTAAGATCACTAGGTGCAGAATGTCCAATGGTCTATGAAGACAATACCAGGTGCTGACGACCCACTTTGATTAACAACAATGTCGAGACTGGCATAAATTGTGAGGAAAGGATCATGGTCTTTATCAGACCTATAGTTCATTTAAACAAAGATCAGGACTTAAAACAGTACAAAGACAGACAATGCATGAATGTTAAAGTAAAAATCAGTAAGTTACCTGCTTGGTTTGGCTAGCAGCCACTGGAGTTAACACTGGGTGAGGCGTTTTGGCTGCAGAGTATGGCACTGGAGAACTAAACACACAAAGCACACATCAGAGAAACACATGACTGGGTAAAAACCACACTTCATTCTCAAGTTGACTTTTTGTTCAGTAAATGATACCAGTTTTGGGTTAGCGTACAGATGTGTCAGAACCCAACCAGATGCATTTAACAGAATAGATATTTAGAGTGAAATTTGGGCTGTTGGCATGAAAGTCAGAGCAGTGACCTTAAAACTTATTTCCTTCCTGCAATCTTATGAAAAAAATGTGTAACTATTCAGAACTAGAGCTTGTTCTTATCTGGAAAGCAAGCCCTCCCCCTCCCTGGCCCTTCCCCCACAGCAGATCACATGGGGGAATTCCTGGTTCTCTTTCCCAAACCTAAAATGTAACATGTTCAGCAGGATCTATGGGAGGTATCTGGTTTGCTGCCACATAAAGTGTTCAAAGTGCTGCCCAAAGAAGAGATCTCAGCTTTTTACAGTGATCCCCAAGAGCCCAGGGTTCACCAGGTCAGCATATGGAGACTCAATTGTACCACTGTTCCATTTCCAACCTGCGCATTTACTACAGCATGAAAAGTGCACCCTTATTTACAGAAAGCAATCTTATCATCTTTCGTTAGCCCTGAACACTGGATGCAGAGAAGTTATTTCAGTAATCACTTAGAGACATTTTTCTTTTGAGTTGAGATCTCACTCTGTCTTTCAGGCTAGAGAGCAGTGGTGAGATCATGGGGACCATCATCTCAACCTCCTGGATCAGGTGATCCTTCCACCTCAACCTCCTGAGTAGCTTGGACCACAGGTGGGTGCCACAATGTCTGGCTAATTTTTAGTAGAGATGAAGTCTTACTATGTTGCTTAGGCTGGTCTCAAGATCCTAGGCTAAAGAGATCCTCCCACCCCAGCTTTCCAAAGTGCTGAGGTTATAGAAGTGAGCCACTGTGCCCAGCCTACACATGTTGACACATGGGAAAAGCACTTGCTAGTACAACCGCAAATAAAAGTTTCTGGCTCCTGGAGGACAAATTTTTCAATCAATTTATATGTCCTGTCTGGGCACAGCAGCTCACACCTGCAATCCCAGCTCTTTTGAGTGGCTGAGGCAGGTGCTTTGCTTGAGCCCAGTAGTTCAACACCAGGGGCCTAGGCAATGTAGAAAAACCTTGTCTTTACAAAAAAATTTTAAAAAATAGCTGGGTGTGGTAACACAGGCCAATAATTCCAATTGCTTGGGATGCTGAGGCAAAAGGATTGCCTGAGCCTAGGAGGTCAAGGCTGTGGTGAGCTGTGATCATGCCACTGCACTCCAGCCTGGGTGACAGGGGTGAGACCCTGACTCAAATAAACAAACAAACAAATAAATAAATGTATCTGTCTTCAGCCCAAAGCTACAACTACTGCTAATAGTAGTCATAGGATCTGTTTATTTTTTCAGAACTTCCCCCAGATTTAGGGAGGATTAATATTTTTTTCTATCAAAAACTTAATGTGGAAGACACAAGACAATGATAGGTCTCACAGAAGAAAACTACCAAACAACTTAACAATCCGTACAAGCACATAGGGATTCTCTGCTGGAATGACATAGGAACCTTTCCAGACTTTATTAGACAGAGAGAAGAAAAAATGGACTTATGTTAAATGAAACAAAACCTCCTTCATGCTTCTGCTGAAGCCAGAAGAAGCTATAAAGGTGCATCTCTGGAGAAACATATCCCTGTTCCCCTGAGATATTCTACCAAGCAGGTACATAGGTGTAGTGCTCCCCCATCTCCTCCACTGAACATTCAACAGAGAAAAAGAATATGCGACTGAGATTGCTGGAATGTGAGCAATCCCTGGGTAGACACAGACTTGCTTAGAGAAATGGTGTGAGCTCACAAGACTCACAAGGGAAATGAAACTCTTCTGTTTTCTCAGAGGCAAACAAATAAGAAATTAGAAATGAAAATAAAAGCAGCAACTTACCCAGATTTTAGAAGATTTTTTTTACAGCCAAAATTTAGTTGTGACATGATGGTAAATTATGGATGAATTAGACTGAGTATAATTATTGTTATATTGACTTGTGATCATGCTACATATCTCCTGGGTATCCTAAATCCCCAACCACACAAAATTAGGATTCACAGTACCTACATACCAGGCCACATGACGACCTTGCAGAGAAATGTTGTTCAATGTAACCAGCCAATAAATCAACAAGTCTGATCCCAGAAAGCCCTGCCATGATCCAAGAGAGCAAAAAGAACAGTATACTCTCAAATAAATATGTTCAAAGATTTGTGCACAATCATGAACCAAAACAACGGGAAGCAACAGCTAGAAATTTTCAAGAGATGGGAAAGCCAAATTAAGAATTATATTTTGGATAATCTTATTCTACTTTTTTAGCAATTTGGAACTAAAAGATATCAGAAACTCATCTTGACACTCTGTTCTACAATTGAAAACAAAAATCAAAGGACTACAGGCAGAAAAGGGCACTGTAACAGAGCACCCAAGAGACATCACTGTACCGAATGAGTCTACAAATGACACTGATGTTACTAGCAACATTAGGGCACCTGCTTCAGAAATGAGCGACGGGGGCACATCTGGTCTCTAGGAGCAGGAATCATACGTTCTTGGAGAGAAACAATGCCAACAGAATAAAAATTCTTGGACTCTCCATTGCCAGATCACTCTGATTAAGAAAAAAATGCTGGGTGCAGTGACTCATGCCTGCAATCCCAGCACTTTGGGAGGTGGAGGCGAGAGGATTGCCTAAGCCCATGGGTTCAAGACCAGCCTGGGCAACTTGACGAGAGTTTATCTTTACAATAAATCAAAAAATTAGCCAGACGTGGTGCCATACGCCTATAGTTCCAGCTACTTGGAAGGTTGAAGTGGAAGGATTGCCTCAGCCCAGCAGGGTGAGGCTGTGGTGGCGAGAGCATGCCACTGCACTCTAGCCTGGGCCACACAGTGAGACTCCGACTCAAAAAAATAAAGAAAAAAAGAAAAAAAACCCAAAAAACTGAAGGTGAAAATATCAAACATGATAAACACAGAAAATCCCACAGCAAGCATGTTTCAAACACAGTCTTAAACACAGAGTGTTTTTTCCACACTTTATCAGCACTACATTCCAACAAAGACGGTCGAAGGCCCACTTGTTCTAGGGATGTGTACTCTACACACAATTATAAAACTGCATTGCTAAGACTGTGAAGTATTAAAATGTCACCTAAGTTCTTCCTTAGTGATCCCTTAAACTAATATTAATAAACATTAAGTAGGTAAATATTGATCCCATTGTTGTGAAAAGGCTCAACAACTTTTTCTTTACCTATTTCAATATTTTAAAAAAGCACACAAATGAGATCTGGCTATATTTTATTTTGGAAAATCTTAATCACAATTATATATATCCTTTTATGTATATTAATATGACAGAGTGAATCTAAATTATGTAAAGCACTAAAGGTAATTATTTAATGAACAATAAACTTCTTGGTAATAATTTAAAAGTGAGGCAAGTAGTAGACAGAATAACTTATCAAGAGTAACTGAAGAAACAAAGAAACCAAGTGGAAAAAAGGATGAAAATAATAGAAGATATTGAAAACAGACACTATTCAATTCTTGGGAGTTCCTGACATCTGACAATGGAGATATAATTGCTAGCTACTGTCCCCTATTGGTAAACTTAACATCTTCGAAGGCTCAAACCTTCTCCACAAGTCTATTAAATCAAATTGCAGTTCCTGCATGGATGTCTGGATGTTAAGTACCTTAAATAATATGTCAGACAGAGCTGCATCAGAGCTTTGAAAAGACCCATGTGAAATACAAAAATAAGATTCTATAAGAAGAGTTTTTAATGGCATGGAAAATGTAAACAATTAAGTTTCATGACTAAGCTGAGAAAGAAGGCTACAAAACAGTATGTATTAAATTTCACTTTAATAAGCTAAATTTTCAAAGATAGAAAAACATGTAAACAGCAATTAAAAATCTGTAATAGGAATAAAGGTGATTTTAATTCTGTTCTTTTAACTGTGTTTTTTATAATGCCTACAAATGGACATTTGTAATAAGAAAAATAAAAGAGTTAAAATTCTTTTTAAGTTTTTGGCCATAATTACAGGTATTTTAAAAGTAGAGTAACATCTTTAAATCAGTGAAAGAAAAAAACCGTCAACCTAGAATTCTTTACTTTGTGAAAATATCTTTTAAAAAAACAGGGGCCAGGCTCGGTGGCTCAGCCTGTAATCCCGCGCCTTTGGGAGGCTGAGGTGAGTGGACTGCCTGAGCCCATGGGTTCGAGACCCGCCTGGGCAGCGAGACCTCCTCTCTACAGTAAATCAAAAAACCAGCTGGGTGTGGTAGTGCATGCCTGTAATTCCAGCTACTTGGAAGACTGAGGCAGAAGGATTGCTGGAGCCTAGCAGGTCAAGGCTGCGGTGGCCAGGAGCGGCCACGGCACTCTAGTCTGGGCGACAGAGTGAGACTCCAACTCAAAAACAAAACAAAACAAAACAAAAAAACCAGGAAATATCTTTCAAAAACAGAAGTGAGATCAAGACTTTTACAAACATACAAAAGCTGAAAGAACTCAAGTCTGACCCTAAAGAAATGTTAAAAGAGTCCAGAAGCCTATAATCCTAGCACTTTGGGAGGCTGAGGTGAAAGGATTGCTTGAGCTCAGAAGTTCAAGACTAGCATGGACAACATATTGAGACCTTATCTCTACAATAAATAAAAAATAAAAATAGCTGGGTGTGGTGACACATGCTGTAGTTCCAGCTACTTGGGAGGCTGAGGCAAAAAGATCACTTGAGCCCAGGAGGTTGAGGCTACAGTGAACCATGATCATGCCGCTGTACTCCGGCCTAGGCAACAGAATGAGAGCCAAACTCAAAAAATACATGTATTAGAAAAAAAGAAAAAGAAAAAGAAATGTTAAAGGAAGTCGTACAGACCGAAGGAAAATGCTACCAGATGGAAACATGAAACTAAACAAAGGAATGAAGAATACTGGAAACGGTAGCTATATGCATAAAGACATTTTTCTTCTTATTTAAATATATTTAAAAGACAGCTGTTTATAACAAAATGTCATGGGTTTTATAGCACAGGAGGAAGAAACAATTACAACAGAATAAAGGTGGTGAAGGGAGAAATAAAAGAATACTCACACCTGTAATCCCAGAACTTTGGGAGGCAGAGGTGAGGGGATTGCTTGAGCCCAGGGGTTCAAGACCAGCCTGGGCAACTTGATGAGACTTTGTCTCTACAATAAAACAAAAAATTAAGACCAGGCGTGGTGGAGCGCGCCTGTGGATCCAGCCACCTGGAAGGCTGAGGTGGAAGGATCACGTGAGCCCAGTAGGTGGAGGCTGCGGTGGCTATGAACGTGCCACTGCACTCCAGCCTGGATGACAGAGTGAGACTCGGACTCAAAAAAAAGAATACCACTGTCAGACTCTTATACTATTCTTCAGTAGTATAATATCATTTGAAGAGAGACTGTGATAAGTTAAAGAGATATACTATAAACTCTAATGCAACCATTTAAGTATCACAGTTATTGCTAATATAAACCAACAAAAAAATAGAATCATAAAAACTACTCTATCTAAAAGAAGGCAGAAAAAGAGGAAAAATGAAACAACAAACAGATGGGACAAACAGAAAACAAATAGCAATATGGTAGATTTCAACTAAAACATATTAACAAATACAATGTAAATGATCTAAGTATTCCAATTAAAAATCACAGACTGGCTGGGCATGGTGGCTCACACCTGTGATCCTAGCAGGGAGGTAGAGACCAGAGGACTGCCTGAGCTCAAGGGTTCCAGACCAGCCTGGGCAACTTGACAGACCTTGTCTCTGCAATAAATAAATTTTAAAAAATCAGCCAGACCTGGTGGCACATGCCTGTGGTTCCAGCTGCTTCGAAGGCTGAGGTAAAAGGATTGCCTGTGTCCAGCAGGTTAAGGATGTGGTGGCCACAAGCATGCTACTGCATTCCAAAAAAAAAAAAAAAAAAAAGTCATACACTGTCAGATGGGATTAAAAAAAAAAAGCAATATGCTGTTTACAAAAAGTCCATTTAAACATTTTTATTTTTTAATTATTATTTTATTTGTTTGTTTGGTTTTTTTTTGAGTTGGAGTCTCACTCTGTCGCCCAGACTGGAATGCAGTGGCCGCTCCCGGTCACCACAGCCGCGACCGTCGGGGGTCCGGGTATCCTTCGGCCTCAGCGTTCGAGGTAGCCGGAATTGGAGGCGTGTGCTACGATGTCGGGTTGATATTTTTGATTTATTGTAGAGAGGAGGTCTCGCTGCCCAGGCGGGTCTTGAACCCGTGGGCTCAGGCAATCCACTCACCTCAGTCTCCCAAAGGCACGGGATTACAGGTTGAGCCACCAAGCCCAGCTTAATTATTATTTTAAATTGTGGTAAAATATATATAACAAAATTTACTATCTGAAAATTAACTGTTTCAAAGTATACAGTTCAATGGTATTAAGTCCAGTCATACCATTATGCTATAAGAAACCCATTTTAAATATAAAGACACAAAATAAGTTCAAAAGGATGGAAAAAGATATATTGTGCTAATATCAAACAAAAGAAGCTAGGCCGGGCTCGGTGGCTTAGCCTGTAATCCCAGAACTTTGGAAGGCCGAGGTGAGTGGACTGCCTGAGCCTGCGGGTTCGAGACCCGCCTGGGCAACTTGGTGAGACCTCATCTCTACAATAAATCAAAAATCAGCTGAGCGAGGTAGCGCGCGCCTGTAGTTCCAGCTACTTGGAAGGCTGAGGCAGAAGGATCACTGGAGCCCAGCAGGTCGAGGCTGTGGTGGCCGGGAGCGGCCATTGCACTCCAGTCTGGGCAACAGAGTGAGATTCCAACTCAACAAAACAAAACAAAACAAAAAACAAAACAAAACAAACCTTGCTGACCCCAGTTTAGGGCCATAAATCAAGTCTCAATAAATCTCAAGAATTCAAGTTGTACAAAGCATGTTATCTAACCACAATGGAATTAAAATAAAAATCAATAACAAAAAAGTATCTGAAGAATCCCCAATTACTGAAAAACTAAACAATACACTTCTGAATTACCCAAAGGTATATAAAGAAACCAAGAGATAAATTTAAAGTATTTTTGAACTAAATGAAACTGAAAATACAACATATTCAAAATCTGTGGGATGTAGCCAAAGCAGTCCCTACAGGGAAACTTATATCACCAAATGCCTGTATGAGAAGAAAAGAATGGTCTCAATTCAATGATTTTGGCTTTCACCTTAAGGAATCTGAAAGCCGGTCTCGGTGGCTCAGCCTGTAATCCCAGCACTTTGGGAGTCCGAGGTGAGTGGACTACCTGAGCCCACGGGCTCCAGACCAGCACGGGCAACTTGGCGAGACCTCATCTCTACAATAAATAAAAAATTACCCAGGTGTGGTAGCACACGCCTGTAGTTCTGGTGGCTACTTGGAAGGCTGAAGCGGAAGGATCGCTGGAGCCCAGCAGGTTGACACTGGGGTAGCCGTGAGCATGCCACTGCACTCCAGCCTGGGAAACAAAGTGAGACTCCAACTCAAGAAAAAAAGAAACCAGAAAAAGAAGAGAAAATAAGACCCAAAGCAAGCTCTGTTCTTCCCATTCGACAGAGAGTCGCATCTCTTGTGCAGCACCAGCCACATCCCCGAGACACCATGGCAAAGATGAAGGTTACCAGAGCTGCTTTTAACCCTGGCAAAGTGGAGATCGCTGCCATCAGTGACTCTTTCATTGCCCTCAACTACATGGTCTATATGTTCTAGTACGACTCCACCCACGGCAAATTCCACAGCACCATCAGGAACAGGAAGCTTGTCGTCAATGGAAATCCCATCAACGTCTTCTAAAAGTGAGATCCCATCAAAAAAATCAAATGGAATAATGCCAGAGCTGATTATGTAGTGGAGTCCACTGGTGTCTTCACTATTTTGGAGAAGGGGCTCACTTACAGAGGGGAGCCAAAAGGGCTATCACTTCCACCCCCTCCACTGACACCACCATGTCTGTGATGGACATGAACCCCGGGAAGTACCAGAACAACTTCATGATTGTTAGCAGCACTTCCTGCACGACCAACAGCTTAGCTGCCACCCCAACCAAGGTCATCACGACAACTCTGGCATCATGGAGGTACTCATGACCACCGTCCATGCCATCACTGCCACTCAGAGGGCCATGGATGGCCCCTCTGGGAAGCTGTGGCACGATGGCCGTGGGGCACTCCAGAACATTATCCCTGTGTCCACCGGCAGTGCCAAGGCCATGGGTAAGGTCATCCCCGAGCTGAATGGAAAGCTCACTGGCATGGCCTTCCATGTCCCCACCACCAGTGTGTCTGCTGTAGGACTGACTTGCCATCTGGAGAAACCCATCAAATATGATGACATCAAGAAGGTAGTGAAACAGGCATCCAAGGACCTCCTCAAGGACATCCTGGCTATACTGAGTATCAGGTTGTGTCCTTCAAATTTAACAGTGACTCCCACTCTTCCACCTTTAATGCTGGGGCTGGCATTACCCTCAACAACCACTCTGTCAAGTTCATCCTTGGTATGACAATGAATTTGGCTATAGCAACAGGGTGGTGAACATCATGGTCCACATGGCCTGCAAGAAGTAAGAGCCCCCGGATCACCAGTCCCAGTGAGGGCACAAGAGGAAGAGAGAATCCCTCACCTGCTGAAGAGTCCCTGCCACACTCAGTCCCCGACCACACTGAGAATCTCCCCTCCTCACATTGTCCATGCCAGATCCCCTAAAGAATTACAGGGGAAGGGGACCTAGGGAGTCCTACCTTGTCATGTACCATCAATAAAGTCCCCTGCACTGAAAAAAACAAAACAAAACATAAAAACCAAGTAGAAAAGTAAAATAATCAAGATCGAGTGAAAAAACAACAGGAAAAAAATAAATGAAACCAAAAGCTGGTTCTTTGAGGTAAATAAAATTGATAAACGTCTAGCCAAGCTAATCAGGAAAAAGAGAAGACACAAATTACCACTAACAGGAAAGGAGGAGGTGACATAATTATAAATTCTACATGCATTCAAAGGCTAATATTTAGGAACTATTATGAAAAATTTATGCCAATAAATTCAACAACTTAGATGAAATGACAAATTCTTTAAAAAATACAAACTACCAAAATTGACTAAAGAAGAAGATAACCTGAGCAGTCCTATATCTACTAAAGAAACTGAAAATTCCAAGCCCAGTGAGTTCTATCAAACAATTAAGAATGAAATAATACCAAGTCTACATAAACTCTTACAGGAAATTGAAGAGGAAGAAATATTTCCCAACTAATTCTGTAAGACCAGCCTTATTCTGAGACCAAAAGTGAACAAATATAGTACATGAAAAGAAAAACTACAGATCAATATCTCTCCTTAGGACAGATACCAAAATTCTTACCAAAATTGTAGCAAACTAACTCCAACTATATATAAAAAGGGCAATGCATCATTACCAAAAATTGGTTTAATGTTAAAAAACCGAGTGCCAAGACAATTCAATGGGAAAGAACAGTTGTTTCAACAAATGGTGCTGGGACAACTAGATGAGATTCATATCCAAAAGAATAAGCTTGGACCCCTACCTCACACCATTTACAAAAATTAACTCAAAATGAATCAAAGACCTAAATGTAAGGAGCTAAAACTATAAAATGCTATCAAAACAAACACACACACACACACACACACACACACACAAACAAAGAAGCCAAGTGTGGTAATGTGCACCTATAGTCCCAGCTACAGTTGGGAAGCTGAGGTGGGAGGATCACTTGAGCTCAGGCGTCTGAAGTTAAACAAGGTTACATTGAGCTATGATGGTACCACTGCACCACAGCCTGAGTGACAGAGCAAGATGTGTCTCTTAAAAAAAAAAAAATTCCCAGCACTTTGGGAAGTCAAGGTGAGGGGACTGCCTGAGCCCACGGGTTTAAGAACAGCCTGGGCAACTTAGTGAAACCTCATCTCCACAATAAATCAAAAAGTTAGCCAGGTGTGGTAGCGCATGCCTGTAGTGGGGTGGCTGTGAGTATGCCACTGCACTCCAGCCTGGATGACAGAGTAAGACTCTAACTCAAAACAAACAAACAAACAAAAAACCAAAACCAGAAAAAATTGTGTCAAGGGACACACCAAGAAAGTGAAAACAACCCAAAGAATGGGAGAGAGTATTTGCAAACGATATACCTGATAAGAAACTTGAATCCAGATTACATAAAGAATCTTACAGTTCACCAATAAAAAGCCAATAATTTAATAAAACAAAATTAGCAAAGAATCTAAGTAGATATTTCTCAAAGAAGATTCAAATGGTCAATAAGCACATGAAAAGACACTCAACATCATTAACCATCAGGGAAATGGGTTCTTTCAACTTCACCTCAAACACTCCTGCCCTTCCCCAGCTTAGGCTTTCACACTTTCTGCAGCCCCATCCAGAAGACTCTTCTCGCCACTCTTTGCCTACCAACTTCTGGTCACTGTTGAAATTTCAACTAAAAGATCTTTTCCTTATCAAACTCCTTCCCCAACCCAACTCTGTTGGACTGACTCGTTACTGACTTTCTTAGCACTCTGGACTCCTCCTCCACAGAGTTTACTACATTGCAGCTAAATAGCTGTGCAATTGGTAGTTTCCTGGCCATCTTCTTGCTAAAATATAAGTGCCATGAAAATGGGGCCCTGGTGTGTTTTATGCGCTACTGTTTCCCCCAGTACCCAGGGCAGTGGCATGCTCATAAAAGATACTGTGTAAGAATTTGGTGAATCAACTGACTGAGCACTGAAGAGGAGTACAAACAGCTGAGGACTGGCGCCAAATATTCTCACATGAAACATGATGGTTAGTCAATGAATAAAACAGTTTACAACCAATGAACATAAGATACACCAGTGGCAGAAGTATGTAAGCCCATCCTATAGTAAACCTTCTGTAAGATATTAATGAGAAAAACGTAAATGCCAAATTAGATACTTGAAACACACTTAGGAACTACTGTCTCAAAGAATCTGAAAGTAAGTCATTTACACTGAACATACTCCCCTCTCAATCTTTGCAGGGGTGAGGGCAGGCAGGGCAGTAAATGCCAATTTTCATTTATCAATTGTGTTTGGAGTAGAGTTCAGCTATTATTCAATAAACGGTTTTTAAGAAGGAACAACATTTCTGTTTCAGGCACCATGCAGCACATTAAACAATCATACGAGAGTCCAATTCTGTGGAGAAAGGAAGAGAAAGTTTCTGAAGATTCCTATTGTGGCTGGGCTCACGCCTGTAAACCAGCACTTTGGGAAGTGGAGGCAAGAGGACTGCCTGAGCCCACAGGTTGGAGACCCGCTTGGACAACAGGCAAGGCCTCGTCTCTACAATAAATAAAGAAGAAATTAGCCGGGCATGGTGGCTTACACCTGTGATTCCAGCTACTTGGAAGGCTGAGGTGGAAGGATCATCTGAGTCCAGGAGATTGAGGCTGTGATGGCCGTAAGCATGCCACTGTACTCCAGCCTGGGCGACAGAGTGAGACTCTGACTTAAAAAAAAAAAAAAAAAAAAATTGCTCCTTGAACAGAGCCCTCATCGAAGATCAGCTCAGACAAACCATCTGAGGGAAACAGAGCTTGAAAGAAGGTGAAGAGCCCTGCAAGGGGTGCCTCTCACACACGGCCAGTAATGATGTATCTCAGCAACAGCAGATCATGCTCCTGCCGCATGCTGGAGCTTCCCGTCTTACATCGTACTCTGCCTTCCAGGGGCTCCCTTGCCTTCCCCATGCCGGGACTCTGGCTACAGTCCCCAGCTCGAAGGCACAGCTCTTTCCCTTGAAAAGTTTGCACAATCACAAATACCATCTTGGTCTAAACAGCATACCAAGGCTTCGAGGTCACTACGAGATAGGAAAGTGGGAAAGCTTGTCTTTTGACTGTTAGTTTGGCCCTGAGATAACCAAAAAATTCCCTGAACAGGCAGTGTTGATGAACAACCAACACAGAAAAAAGAGAAAGCCAGCAGGCCAGTGAAGCGGCCCACTCGACAAAGTGAAAACAGTGAGCAGACCTTCTCTGTGGGGGAGCCAGAGATCGGGCCCGTTGTGGAGAAACCACAGGGTCTGTGCCTGCCCTTCCAGCTGCTAGACTAATCACAGGTCCCAGGCACAAACTCCCTGGAGTCTGATACTGGTCCCCACAATCCCTACGTTCACACTGAGGAAATGTCCCATGCCACAGGGGACGGTGGTTGGTCTAAAGGGATTGTGTGTGGTCACAACACATGCAGGGCAAAGCAAAGCCCAGGTGTGTTGTGTGACCCATGCTGCCCAGAGAAGCAGGAGGGAGCCAGCACCTCAAATTCTGATCACAGACGAGGACTAAAGACAAGTGAGTTTTGGCAGCAACAACCCAGCCCTAAGACATGGATGGCAGAGAAGCTGGAGTCTCCAAACAGAGCTGCTGCCTTTCCAAAGACCATTTTTTCATATGAAAGCAAAAGAAATGGAAAGAACAGACATGCCTGGAGAAGGGGAGTGAAGGAGGAGACTGTTGCCCTCGAGATCCCAGTTTCCAGAAGCAAGTCTGCATCAAACCTAAAGCGTCACCTCTGGAACCTTGGGAATATGAAAAAACAGAACAGAACAAAACTACACACCTAACGTGTACTACATCTAGACTTACAAATGGTAAATGGCAAGCTGAGCACACAGCACCAAGATGGACAGTAACGGCTTACGAGGCAACTGTTAACGGCCCGCTGAAAAGGACAATCCCCCGAAACCTGTGTGGGCAGGCTTAGCTGCCCCCTGCTTTGGAACCCAGGGCTGTGCAGGAAAACCAGTCAGATATGACAGTGGCAATGCTGCTCCCTGCAGGCAGTCCGCTGACACTACAGAAGTCACTGGCTAAAACACATTGAAAAGGTAGAACATACCCCATTGCTGCAGAGGGGGTGGCTGGATTATTCTTCAGTTCCTGCACATTGACCACTTGAGGGACGTTCTTCAAAGTTGATTCTGTCAAAGTGTTTACAGCTGTTTAAATACAGAAGAGAGAGAAAAGTTTGCACAACCACAAATACCATCTTGGTCTAAACAGCATACCAAGGCTCCAAGGTCTAGTAAAGCAGCGGTCTCTAACCTTTTTGGCATTGGGGACTGGTTTCATGGAAGGTAATTTCTCCACAGACGGAGGGAGGGGGGCGGAGGAGATCATCAAGCATTAGATTCTCATAAGCAGCACGCAGCCTGGATCCCTCTCACATGTGCAGTTCACAACAGGGTTCACGCTCCTATGAGAATCTAATGCTGCCGCTGATCTGACAGGTAGAGCTCCACTCACTCGCGGCTCACCTCCTGCCGTGCAGCCCTCACCTCCCTAACAGACCACGGACCAGTACCAGTCTACCGAGTCTGTGGAGTTGAAGACCCCTGCAGCAAAGGATAAAAAATTCTAGCCATGTGCAAATAAATAAGCAGGCTATGGACTCATCAGATAAAGGAAAGCCAGCTACTCCAGGTGGCTCTGCAGCACTGTGTTCAATGAAATACCTGGTCTACTCTGTTAACACAGGCCATAGGATAAGACTTCCTGCCATTTAGTCAATAGACCTGAGGTTGGGGAGAATTCCCGGGCCAGCTTTCCCACAGATCTGAGATGCCTGCCACACTGCTGGCTCGTCTTGGAAAGGGCAGCAAGGGCTGGAGAATTAACAGCATGCAGATTCAGCGTTTCCACCTCTCATTCATTCTGCCTTTCTTTCACATGAGCTTACGTGAGAGGCTCTGTGGAGGGGCTGAGAACACAAAAGGTGTTTATAGTTGCCTTCCTAAGGGAGCTCATGCTTAGTGACAAAAACAGGCACAATGGCTAATACATGGAAAATGGAGCTTGGGGAAGTCAAGGGCAGAAGCCATGAAGCTTGAACTCAGGAGCAGCAACAGGCATGTATTTGACACCAACTCATCTATATTATCTTATAAGCTTTACTTCTCTTTTTTTAAAAATAGAAACGGGGTCTCGTTATGTTGCCCAGACTGGTCTCGAACCCCTGGGCTCAAGTGATCTTCCCTCCTCGGCCTCCCGAAGTGCTGGGATTAAAGGCGTGAGCCACTGCGCCTGGCCCAGCTTTTACCTCTCTTTGTGTCTTATAATTGTAAATTGTATTCCAGAAGACTTGATGACATTCTATAATTAACTATTAAGAAAGACTAGTTAAGCTCTTGAATTATTTTGAACTATATTCCTGGCAAAGGCGGAAGCTATATCCCAGGTAGAATGCTAGATTTGTGGTCATTTTCTTTTATTCTCTCCTTTACAGAAGCAAGCGGGAACATCTTGCCTATGACTGCATATATTTCGTATTTCACACTCAAAGGTGCCTACACCTTAGGAATTTTTGCTTTCAACATGATATTGAAGATCACACCACCTCCTGCTGAGAGCAGAACAGATTTTAAATTTACAAATAATCAACATAATCAGCCTGGTTTTTGGCCTGTTCAGCACAATGCCAAGATGCTGCTTGGTCCAAGTAATATTTAAAAAGAACAACAAAGAATTCTACTTCCAGAAAGCTCAAAAGTACCTTAAAAAGTTATCTTATTTTTGTTTTTCAATATCTATTTTAGGTATTTTAAGAGGGCTTTCATATTTGAATTTTTCTTAAAAATCTGTCAACTTATCATTCTTCAATGTTAGTTCTTTTTTGCCTGAATCAAACCATGTCTTTCTAACCTTTTAAAGAGAACTCTAAATTGATTAGTGTTCTAAGCAGTGATAAAACTAAAAAACAATTCTATTCAGCTAAAACAAAAACATTTGGCTTACATCTGAGTTTCCTGACCTTGGCACTGGCACTGTTGGCATTTTGAAGCTAGATAACCCTTTGTTGTAAGCATTTTAAAGATTTCTTTGCAGCATTCCTGGCTTATTCCCACTAAATGCCAGCAACATTGCCAACAGTTTCAGGGAAGGGAGGAGGGGGGATAGCCTCTGGTTGAGAACCACTGGCTTATAAAACTGATAACTAATGATAAATGAAGTCCTTGAGGCCGACTTAGACTCTTACATCCTAAGTAGAAAATTTGGGATACGAACAAACCATTGAAGTGCTGACTAGCTTATTAGAGTTTCCATCTGAAAGGCTGAATGTACAATGTTAAAAAAAAAAGCTGTACTGAAACAGAACACAGGGTTGGAATCTGGGTTCTGCTACTTATTGGTCAGATAACCCTCACCTTACTGAACCTTACGTTACTCAAACACAAAATGGCAAAGGTAGTCAGAATCTGTAAGATACTATGAGATGATCCTATAGTAGAGGATCTATTTCAAAGATAATACTTTTAGGGCTTAAAGCAGACATTATTCAAAGGGAGAGATTATCAACTTCATAAAAAAACCAACCAACCAACCAACCATAGACTTCCCACTTAACTATGTGGCAGACCTAATACATTCCCCAAAAAGGAAAAAATTTCAGACTTGGTCTCTGCCTTCTTAGAACTCTCTCCCCAGAAAGAAAGAGAGCGATCACATCGGTCTTTTCTTCTGATGGGCAGCAATTCAGTCTATTGTTCCTTGCCATCTACTGTCCCGGCCTGTGACTCAGACAGCTCACACTTAGTTTCCGAAAGGTATAGGGCTTCGGTTTTTACCTGGTGCCTGATTGGCCATCTGCCGCCTGAGTGCTGCAGCAGCGGCAGCCTGGGGAGCTGACATGGGGTGGGAAGGACTGGGGGCACCATGTTTCACAGTTTTTGTTGCAAGCATTGTGCTGTCGGCCCCCTGAGGAATTATCTTGCTAGCAGATGTAGACACTGAGGGGAAAAGAATTAAGGGAGAGAGTGGGTCAGAGAACAACAACATACAAAAGTTAAAAAGATAAATTCTCAGCTGGGTGCAGTGACTCATGCCGATAATCCCAGCACTTTGGGAGGTAGAGGCAAGAGGACTGTGTAAGCCCAGGGTTCAAGACCAACCTAGGCAACAAGGCGAGACTTCATTTCTACAATAAATCAAAACATTAGCTGGGCATGGTAGCACATGCCTGTGGTTCCAGCTACCTGGAAGGCTGAGGGGGAAGAATCATCTGAGCACAGCAGGTAGAGGCTGTGGTGGCCGTGAGTCGTGTGCCTCTGCACTCCAGCCTGGGTTGACAGAGTGAGAGTCTGACTCAAAAAAAATAAAAAGGTAAAAATTTTTTTTTTTTTTTTGAGTTGGAGTCTCACTCTGTCGCCCAGACTG
>NW_007247110.1:85447-88470 GCF_000164805.1 Carlito syrichta
GAGTAGCCGGAATTACAGGCGCGTGCTACCACGCCCGGCTGATTTTTTTGATTTATTGTAGAGATGAGGTCTTGCTGCCCAGGCGGGTCTCAAACCCGCGGGCTCAGGCAATCCACTCACCTCAGCCTCCCAAAGGCGCGGGATTACAGGCTGAGCCACCGAGCCCGGCTAAAAGGTAAATTCTTAGTTTGCAGGGAAAAATGTTAAAATTAAAAATTCTTAAGTACTAACAAAGAAAAATGCCAGTGAACTGACAGGCTGGCACCTATGTCTTTCAGACACTGCATGCAATTTGCCTACCTGCCTGGACTATGAGCTAAAATACTTCCCATGGCATTGCCTCTGACACTGACTGAGATAAACTTTATACCAGTACAGACCAACTTCCTGATCTCCTAACAAAATCTCTTCATTCCAGTCTGAAAGCTCATACTTTCTCTGCTAGACGTCACTTCCATGCTCTGCTGAAGGTGTGAGAGCCCATCCAGGCCACTGCAGTGAACCAATACTGACAGTGAGCACTGGAGCTGATGAGTTTTGAGGCAAAGTGTGCTACAAGTAAGGATGAAACGAGTCAGGACTTGGAAGGTGTGAGTGTGAATGTTGCTTTATACTGAGGCAAACAGCCCCTTCCTTTTACTCCTAAAAGGACCTGTTTAAAAAGCACAAGCTGGACTCAGCAGAAAAGCTGTGACACTGTCCAACCCTGGAGAGTTTCCTCTTCCTCACAATGACCTCCAAGTGCTTTCAAGGGGAATACAAGCCTTTTGAATTGGCCTTCTAGTTTCTAGAATACTCGCAGAAATGGGCTGGAACCAATGACTTTATTGGGTGTGACAGTATAAATCCCAGTTGCGATTCCTTCATTAGTTAGAAGCCTCATAGGGAAAGGATCATGTCCTTTCTCAGGTTTACTTACTTGCAGGTCCCATCACCCCAGGTGAAGAACCATGAACCAGGTGAGACTTAGTAAAAGTCGTCGCCTGGGGCAAGAGACTGGGCTGGATGGAGGGAGTGCGAACCACAGGGGCATGCCGAGGGAACTGGGCCACCACCTCCTCGTCTTTGCAGGACACCCGGGCGTCTTCACTCTCCAGAGACTGGGAGACAGAGGACGTTGAGCTGACTTCATCCAAGTCTTCATAATATCTCTGAGACAGAAAGGCTGACCGAGACAGGCTGGCTACAAAAGCCCCAAACAAAACAGTTGAGACAACTCAAAGCAAGTCCAAATGCTATGTTATTTTCACTGTCAATAAAGGAATATCCAATTTGTAAAATAATTTAATTATTACTTATTATAAATGGAAGCAGCTATTGTCAAATCTGAACAAAAAGTGGTCTGGGGTCTTTGCTTAAACAGGGCTTTGAAAAACTGAGCTGTGTGAAGAAAGAACATTTTGGCTGTCAAACAAAAGAATGGGAAAAAGTGAGAGACAGAATTAATGCTAGTGTCAAACAGAAGACCCTGAGCTCTCACCAGAAATTCTCACCAGCAGAATGATAATATGCCAGAATAGTAACAGACAAGCTTCCGTGACATCATTACCTTCACTTTCCAGCAACAAACTTCTAAGAACAGGCATAATGCAAGCTGGAAAAGACAATGTCCTCAGTTCTGAATGTCTCAAATATTTCCAGATAAATCTAATGTTTCTTTGGAATCAGACAATTAGGTTTAAAAAAATAAAACACCGAACTCAATCCTGGCCTTCTCAGTTTGTTTTTCTCCTTTTTTAAACTATGAAGTAAGGCTTTACATCATGTCACTTTCTACCATAAATTTCAGAATGCATGTTACTTCCTATATATTGGAAAAATCAAAAACAAAACAAAAGTCTAGCCCTTTTCTCCTCGCCCAGTTGTATAAAAAGGTTTTGCTAATATTTATCGGAGTGTGTCCTAGACACACATCACTGCATGATTTTATTGTCTTAATGTAAGTGTAACTGAAACCAATGCTAAGCGCTAGGACTGTGCTGTACTATTTGACAGCCACTCGCCATATGTGGCTATTTAAAGTTAAAGTAGCTAAAAAGGAAATAAAGGCAAAATTAAATTCTGCAGTTGCACTAGCCACATTTCAAATGCCCTACAGCCACACGTGGCCAGTGGCTACTCTGCTGGACACAGAACAGATACAGAACATTTCCAATATTGCAGCAAACATGCAGCAGAGTTGCTTAGAAATTCTATCCACGACCACCAGTACCACCAGTAAAACTGCAGTTAACATTTACGGAGAACTTACTTTGTGCCAGGTGCTACGCTAATAATCTATATACATTATCCCAGTTAATCCTCACAATTACTCTATAAATTAGAAACTGCAATTATCCAGTTTTATGGTTGATGCTTAGAAAGGTTAAGTAATTTGACCGATGAATCTGGTGAGTAGTAGAGACAGAATTTAAACCCGCGTGGACCTGATTTCAAGGACTACATTCCTATCACTCTGTTGTATCAGACTGAACCTGGCCAGGCAGAATTTTAACCCCATGGCCTTTGCTCCCTTGGTGCCATGACCATGTTGATGTTATGTCAGGTGGCAAAAGGGATTTTGCAGATATAATTAAGATTACTAATCAGCTGACCTTAAAATAGGGAGGCTATCATGTATTATCAAGGTGGGTCCAGTGTAAAATCCCATGAGCTCAAAAGGTCTAACAGGGAATTAGAGTGATGTAATGAAATTTGGGGAGGCAGAGATTCAAAGTCCAAGAAAGGTTCAACGTGCCATTGTTAGGTTTAAGACGAAAGGGGCAGGGAGTAGACACTGAAGAAACAAAGACCTTGGTCCCACAGCTGCAACGAACTAAGTCCTGCCAACAACCTCTATGAGCTTGGAAGTAGAATCCTCCCAGAGCCTGCAGGGGAGAGCTCAGCCCAGCCAGCACCCTGATTTCAGCCTTGTGAGCTCTGAGCAGAGTATGCAGCTGAGACGTGTTGAGTCTGGACATCTGACCCACAGAACTGTGAGATAATACACAGGTGTGGTTTTTTTTTTTTTTTTTTTTTTTTGG
>NW_007247110.1:88579-93033 GCF_000164805.1 Carlito syrichta
TTGAGTTGGAGTCTCACTCTGTCGCCCCAGACTGGAGTGCAGTGGCTGCTCCCGGCCACCGCAGCCTTGACCTGCTGGGCTCTGGCGATCCTTCCGCCTCAGCCTTCCGAGCAGCCAGAATTACAGGCATGCGCTACCATGTCCGGCTGATTTTTTATTTTTATTTTATTGTGGAGATGAGGTCTCGCTGCCCAGGCGGGTCTCGAACCCGCGGGCTCAGGCAATCCGCTCACCTCAGCCTCCCAAAGGCAGGGGATTACAGGCTGAGCCACCGAGCCCGGCTTCACAGGTGTGGTTTTAAGTCTCTGAGCTTGTAATAATTTGTTACAGCATCCAGAGGAAACTAACACAAATCTCACATTCTCTTGGGCCACAATTTCTCTAAAATCCTAACTCCTGAGAGTTAGTAACAACAAAAGATGACTCAGCCCATCACATCACCTTCAAGAACAGGATAGAAAGAGAGAACCCAGCATCACATGGGTTCTTTCAGTTTCCTGTTTTCACTATTCTGAGGCCATTTATTTGTTTTGGGTGGAGGGGCCCATCAACGGAGAGATGCAATGCCCATATTCACTCACAGAAGCCCAGAGCCTGGACTGCTCACTATCCCAGCTGTGCTGCCCACAGCTGAGGGGGCTATTCCCTGCTGTGATCAAGGAAATAAGGAAAGAAACAGAAATAAAAGAATTGAACAGAAAATAAACATAAAATTGAAGGAAAAAATATTCACCATTATAAGAGCATCAAAAATATTAAAATTTTAGCAATAAATCTAACAAAAGATGTGCATGTCTCCCATGCAGAAAACATTAAGAGAAATTAAAGAAGACCCAAATAAATAAATAAACATGTACCATGTTCAGGAAATGAACAATACACAAATATCAATTCTCAAATTGATCTAGAGACTCAATACAATCCCAGTCAAAATATCTACTTTTCTTTGAAGGTTGACAGAAGTAAAACTTTCCCCTTTTTCTACTGTGGTGAAAGATACATAACATAAACCATCTTAACCACTCTTAAGCGTATAGTTCATGATATTAAATGCATTCATAGGTCAGGCATGGTGGCTCATGCCTATAATCCCAACACTATGGGAGGCTGAGGCGGGAGGATTGCTTGAGCCCAAGAGTTCAAATCCAGCCTAGGAAAAAACATAGTAAGACCTCATCTCTACAAAGAATAAAAAAATTAGCCAGACACGGTGGTGCACACCTGTAGTTCCAGCTACTTGGAAGACTGAGGCTGGAGGATCACTTGAGCCCAGGAGTTTGAGGCTATGATGAGCCATGATCCTGCCACTGCACTCCTGCCTGGGCAACAGGGTGAGATCCTGACTCAAAAAAAGCATTCATAATGTTATGTAACCATCACCAACACCCATCTCCATAATTTCTGCATCTCCCCAAACAGAAACTGTCCCCATGAAACACTAACTTCCCATTCCTGTCTTCCAGCTCCTGGCGCCATCATTCTACTTCTGTCTCTATGGCTTTGACAACCTCTAACTATAGGGAGGTAGAATATAACAAGTCAGTTCTAATGTTAACATGGCAAGGCAAAGCACAAAGAAGAGCCCAAACACTTCAGATTTTGGGGGCTAGCAAACTACAACCACTGGCCAGCTGTCTCTTTTTATAAATAAAGCCGTATCAAAACACAAACACGCCCCTTCCTTTACACAGTCTGTGGCTGCTTTCCCATTATAATGGCAGTAAAGTAGGTGCCCTAGAAACCACAGGGCATAAAAGTCTAAAACATTCATTATTGAGCCCTCGAAGAAAAAGTTTGGTAACAGCTGCTCTAGATTGTAGACCTTTTCGCAATGGTGAGATGTACTTCATCTGTGCTTGCCATTACAGGAGCCACCAGTCACATCTGCCTACTGAGCACATGAGATGTGGCTACTAGGGTTGCATATTTTAATTTTTTCTATTGAAAAATTATTTGGAGGCCAGGCATAGTGGCTCAAGCCAGTAATCCCAGCACTTGGGGAAGCCGAGGCGAGAGAGGATTGCCTGAGCCCACAGGTTCGAGGCTAGCCTGGGCAACTTGGCAAGACCTCATCTCTACAATAAATCATAAAAATAGTCGGGCATGATGGTGCGTGCCTGTAGTTCCAGATACTTGGAAGGTTGAGGCGAAAAGACTGCTTGAGCCCAGCAGTTGAGGCTGCAGTGGCCGTGAGCATGGCCAGCCTGGGCGACAGAGTGAGGCTCCAACTCAAAAAAAAGAAAAATTATTTGGGATCTCACTATGTTGCTCAGGTTGGTCTTGAGCTCCTGGGCTCCAGCAACCCCCCTGCCTCTGCCTCCCAAGTAGCTGGGATTATGGGTATGCACCATCTCATCCAGCAACTTAAATTAAAATGTAAGAAGGGTACCATATTGGACAGAACAGCTCTAGAATCTAGCAAGAGAAGAGTACTGAGACTTATTTAGAGACCAACAAACGTAAGGAAAATGATTCACAGTAAAGGCGACTCTGTGAAACAGGAGGTGAGTCTTTTCAACAAACAGTGCTGGGACAATCAGATACCTAAAAAGAAAAAAAAAAACATATGAACCATACTTTATGTCACACACAAAGATCAATTCCAGGTAGTATAAAAAGAATATGGTATAGTGGGGAATACTATTCAATAATAAAAAGGAATGAACTTATGATACACATTACATATCATGGGTGAACCTCAAAAACATACTACGTGAAAGAACCCAACCAAAAGACTATATATGACTCCATTATATACGTAATTTCTAAAAATGGCAGATTCATAGAGAAAGAACACAGATGGCAGGAACTGACTGCAAATAAGCATGGGGAAACTTTGTAAGTGATGGAAATATTCTAGAACTGGGATGTAAAGATGCTTATACAATTCTGTAAATTTACTATAAATCATCAAATGGCACACTTATAATAGGTGAGCTTTACATGTAAATTATACTCAGTGAAGTTGTTTAAAAAAAATCAATTCCATGTACACAGTTGCTCTAACTGTGGAAGGCAAACATTAATGTTTCTAGAAGATGGTAAAGGTACATATCTACTCTCATCACCTAGAGACATAGGATTTCTTAAACACCAAACTACTAACTGTAAAAGAAAAGGCTGATAAACACAGTTATTTTAACATTAAGAACTCTGTTCACCAAAAGACATAATTAAGAGGGTAAAAAGGCCAAGTGAAATCTAGAACTCACATAACCAACAAAGGTTGGTAACCAGTATGTATAAAAACTTTTACAAGTCAGTAAGGCAGATTGTCCAAGAGATAAATGAAAATGAATCAGGCACTCCACGAAAGAGACAGCCAAATGGTTAATCAAATATATGAGTCCCACCAAAATGGTTAAAAGGAAAAAGACTGACAATATCAAACTTGGCAAGGCTGTGGAGCAACTGTGACACTCATATACTGATGGTGAAGTATAAACCAGTACAGCCACTTTGGAAAACAACTTGGCAGGATTTACAAAAGCTGAGCATATGGACAGGGCCTGAGCCAGCGATGCCACTGCTAGCTATGTAACCAAATGAAAAGTGCACACACGTGCCCTGAGAGACATGCACAGGAATGTCCAAAACAGCCTCTTTGTAATAGCTGACAACTGAAAACGGCACATCCCCAACAGGAGAATGGATAAATGAATGCAGCACAGTCATATGATAGAATTCCTCTAACAACAAAAGCAAATAACAAGTACAGGCAACAGCATGGATGATTCTTACAAACCTGATGTGGAACAAGAGAAGCTCAATCAGAGAAAAATGAATGGAATTACACAGCACACAAAGACCAAAAACCAAATTACAGTGTGTGGGGAGGCATGTTCCTTCAGTGTAAATCTCTGAAGGAAAGCAAAGAAAAGGAAACTAAAGAGAATGACTACTTAACGCAGTATTCTGTGTTAAATCCTAGATTTTCTTTTCTAAAGTCAACATGTAGCCTGTACGAGGGACAGCTGGCAAAATTCAAGCATCAACTGTAAATGAAATAACAGTATTCTCTCCAGGTTAAACTTCCTGAATCTGGTAACTGTATTACAGTTGTGTAAGAAGGCGTCCTTGTTCTTGGAGATATGTGCCAAAACATTTACGAGTAAAGGGTCGTGTCTTCAACTTATTCACAACTATCTCACCCAAAATAATTACAATGTGGGGGGAGGGGAGAAAAAAATAAAGCAGTTGTGGCAACATTAACTGGTAACAATGGGTAGGGGTTAAGTGGATGCTTGCTGTATTCTTATCCATACAATTGAAGGTTTCAATTTTTTGAAAATAATAAAAAATAAAAGTTAAAAAAAAAAGCACAAAGACATAACTGTCACATATGTCCATATAATGGTATCCCCGGGGAGGAAGGAAGACTAGGGGTATGTCAGAAGGGCTTCTAAAAAGACAGTCATGTTCGGCTTCTTTTTTTTTTTTTTTTTTTGAGTTGG
>NW_007247110.1:93088-111909 GCF_000164805.1 Carlito syrichta
CCCGCTAATTTTTTGATTTATTGTAGAGATGAGGTCTCGCCTGCCCAGGCGGGTCTCGAACCCGTGGGCTCAGGCAATCCACTCACTTCAGCCTCCCAAAGGCATGGGATTACAGGCTGAGCCACCAAGCCCGGCCATGTTCGGTTTCTTAACCTGGGTAGAGGCTACAAGGGCATACATTTATGTTTTGTGCACTTTTCTTTATGTGTGTTATATTTCACAATTTAAAACATTAAAAAACTTTACAAGCTCCAAATTACTGTTCTCAACATGCATTCTAATACTGAAAGAGTATAGTGTGCAGTTATCTGCTTAATGTCTGTATTCCCCTCTTAACTCAAAGTTTTATGTGGGCAGAGATCATGTTTTCTTATTTACTGCTGTCTGGAACAAAGCAGACAGTTATACTTGTTAAATGAATGAATGGATAAATTCCTCATTTCTAAGGAATCTATCAGAAATATATAATCATATGTGGGTTTAAGATTTGTGCATAGGGTGTTCGGAGTAAAATCTTGGCAACAAGATTTACACTTAACAACAGGGGCTGGGTAAGTAAATTATGGTCTTCTAATACAAGGAAATACTGTGCTGTCATTATAAGGCAAGCTTTCAAAGAATAACAAGGCAAAGGAAAAGCTTATGATTTTAACTTTTAAATTTTTTTCAATTTTTTTGTGGCAAAATACTATAAAATTTATCATCTTGGGCAACCCTCTTACAGGATCCCTCCTGCTTAGAAGTTTTTGTGTCTTCTTAATAGACTCCTGCTTTCTCACCCTCAAAAAAAAAAAAATTATCATCTTAACCATTATTTCTTTTATTGAGTCAGAGTCCTGCTCTGTCACCCAGGCTGGAGTACAGTGGCACACTCATGGCCACCCCAGTGTCGACCTGCTGGGCTCTGGCGATCCTTCTGCCTCAGCCTTCCAAGTAGCCGGAACTACAGGTGCACGCTACTACACCCAGCTAGTTTTTGTAATTTATTGTAGAGATGAGGTCTCACCAAGTTGCTGGGGCTGGTTTTGAACTCGTAGGCTCAGGCAATCCACTCACCTCGGCTTCCCAAAGTGCTGGGATGACAGGCTGAGCCACTGAGCCCGGCCTTTCTTAACCATTTTTAAGTGTACAGTTCAGTGGTATTAAGTACGTTCACACTGGTGGGCAATAGTTACCACCAGCCACTTGCAGATCTATTTTCCTGCTGCAAAACTGAAACTCTACACCCATTAAAAAACAACTCCCCGTTCACTCCATTCTCATTTTCTTAGGCAACCCCTGTTCTTCTTTCCATATCTATGAATTTGATGTCTCTAGGTACCTCACATAAGTGAAATCAAACAGCCTTTGTCTATTTGTGACTGCGTTTTTTATCCCTAAGCATAATGGCCTCAAGCTTCACCTGTACTGTAGTATGTATCAGAAGTTCCTTAGGCTGGGTGTGATGGGTTACGCCTGTAATCCCAACACTTTGGGAGCCAGAGGCAGGAAGATTGCCTGAGCCCAGGTGTTCAAGACCAGCCTGAGCAACATGGTGAGACCTCATTTCCACAATAAATTGATTAGCGCTTGGGGAGACCTCATCTCTTCAATCAATCAATCAATAAGCAAGCAAGTAAGACAGGTGTGGTGGTGTGTGCCTGTGGCTCCATCTACCTGGAAAGCTGAGGTGGAAGGATCACCTGAATCGAGGCTGTGGCGGCTGGGAGCAGGCCACTGCATTCCAGCCTGGGCGACGGGAGTGAGACTCTGACTCAAAAAAAAAAAAAAAAAAAAAAAAAAATCCTTCCTTTTTAAGGCTGAATAATATTCCACTGTATAGCCGGGCTCGGTGGCTCAGCCTGTAATCCCGCACCTTTGGGAGGCTAAGGTGAGTGAATTGCCTGAGCCCGTGGGTTCGAAACCTGCCTGGGCAACTTGGCAAGACCTCATCTCTACAATAAATAAAAAATCAGCCGGGCGTGATAGTACGCACCTGTAGTTCCAGCTACTTGGAAGGCTGAGGCGGAAGGATCGCCGGAGCCCAGCAGGTTGAGGCTGCGGTGGCCGGGAGCGGCCACTGCACTCCAGTCTGGGCGACAGAGTGAGACTCCAACTCAAAAAAAAAAAAAATATTCCACTGTATGGACAGATCATATTTTGTTTATCCATTCTTCCTTTAACAGACACTTGTTTCTACCTCTTAGTTATTATCAATAATGCTGTCATATACATGGCTATACAAAGATCTCTTAGAGAATGTTTTCAATTCCTTGGGGTATATACCTAGAAATGGAACTGCTGGATCATATGGTAATTCGATTTTTACTTTTTTTTTTTTTGAGTTGGAGTCTCACTCTGTCGCCCAGACTGAACTGCAGTGGCCGCTCTCAGCCACCGCAGCCTCGACCTGCTGGGCTCCGGCGATCCTTCCGCCTCAGCCTTCCAAGTAGCTGGAACTACAGGTGCGTACTATCACGCCCGGCTGATTTTTTATTTATTGTAGAGATGAGGTCTTGCCAAGTTGCCTAGGTGGGTCTCGAACTGAGACTCCAACTCAAAAAAAAGAAAAAAAAAAGAGAAAAAGTTATGTAAAAATTCACTTGTTGGCCGGGTGTGATGGCTTACATCTGCAATCCTAGCACTCTGAGAGGCCAAAGGTGGGAGGAATGCTTGAGCCCAGGTGTTCAAGACCAGCATGGGCAATATAGCAAGATCTCATCTCTACAAAAATTTTAAAAAATAGCCAGGGCTGGTGGTATGCACCTATTGTCCCAGCTACTAGGGAGGCTGGGGAGGGATGATTGCTTGAGCTTGGGAGGTCAAGGCTGAGCTGTGCTTGTACCATTACTGCACTTAGCATGGGTAAAAGTCAGGCTTTGATTAAAAATAAATTGAAAAAAAAATTCACTTGTCAGTGACTATTACTTACCTATTTTAGCCCTTTATAATTATAGAAAAATTAACAAATCAGTATGATTAACTTTCCTTCAGCTATTTGGTTACCAAAAGGCATTTGTTATTGGTTAAAGAAAATTTTTTAACTAAAAACAAAATCTCAAAAAAAAAAAAAAAAATTCAGATATGGCACTACAGCAAAGTTATGCCTAAAGTTGTTTAAAACAATTTTTTTGGTGTGTGTGTTGGAGTCCCACTCCATTGCCCAGGCTAGAGTGCAGTGGCACATTTTTGATTTATTGTAGAAACGAGGTCTCGCCAAGTTGTTTGGGCTGGTCTCAAACCCGTAGGCTCAGGCAATCCTCTTGCCTTGGCCTCCTAAAGCTGGGATTACAGGCTGAGCCACTGACCCCAGGCTACAACATTTTTTAAAAAAGAAAATTGAAGCAATTTTCTAGATAATTTAATGGCAAAAAAAGAAGTTTTCATCAGTTATAAGGATTCTTTTCAGAAAGGTGTTTCTAACTATAACTGCCAACTTTTTTCTTCCTTTTCCCTAAATGCCATCATACTCAAATCAGAAAAGTAAAGATTCTCTGGTGAAGCAGAGGCTAGGACTCAGTTCAGCCTATCCCAAGTCCTTGTGAATTGCTGCCACATAACCTAAAGACTGCAGAAAACACAGTGGAAAAGTCAAATAACTTCCTTGAGCTGCTTCACCAAGTATATATAAGCTGCTGCTTATTCTAATATTCAGACTGACAGTACAGTCTAAGGACATTTTCTCTATCTCCTATTAAGAACCAAAACACTGCACCCCGTCACCATGCTAAAAATTCAGGACCAGTTTCCTTTACCTGGAGCAGTGGATCTCACTGGTGGGGTCTTCCTCTTGGCCAAGAAGTTTCTCAGTTGTGCCTGTTTCATGGGGGACAGTTTAGCTGCAAGAAAGTCATGAACTCATAAATGCCTAAGATTTGGTTTTTAAGTTGTAGGTAGTTGGAACAGAACAAAGAACTAAAAGACTAGGAAGGATGCATTTACCTGGTACTTTGGGCAAGGATCTGGTATGAGATTCTATGGTGGTTTTCAATAAAGCATTGCGCAGGCTTTCAAGGTCACTGTCAAAACTGAAACAGGACAGTGTTACATACAGACTAAGTAAAAGCGGAAGAGCTCTGAGGCTGTAGGGGTTACATTAACCTCCTAAATATGAACACAAGAGAAGAGAACATGCCATCTGGCCAACTGATGCAATCAATCCAAAAGGAGAGAGAGCACAACCTCAATATTATATACCACCCCCACATCAAACATAACACTGTAGTGACTCCATAGAAAGGGCAATTGAAACTATGTTGCCCATCAAAGCTGGACTGGATAAAAAAAAGTGGTACGTGTATACAATGGAATATTATGCAGCCATAAAGAAGGACAAATATATGGATTTTGCAGCAACTTGGATGGATTTGGAGTCAATCATACTCAGTGATTTATCACAGAAACAAAGAACAGAGTTCCATATGTTCTCACTCATAAACAGACCTTGAACAATTATAATGCTATAAGAAAGCGATTGGCAGTAGTGGGAAACTGTGGTGGGGGGTGGGATAGGCAGTTGAGGGAAACTGCTAGGGGAGGGGCATACCTCATTAACAAGGGTACCTGCATGATCAATGTTTATATACCTAACCCTGAAATGTACCCCACATCTTTATAATAAAAATTAAAAAAAAAAAAAAGAACAATTGAAATCTACACATCTGGGCTGGGCTTGGTGGCGCAGCCTATAATCCCAGCACTTTGGGAGGCCGAGGCAAGTGGCTTGCCTGAGCCCATAGGGGTTCAAGACCAGCCTGGGTAACTTGGTGAGACCTCGTCTCTATAATAAATAAAAAATTAGCCAGGTGTGGTAGCATGCGCCTGTAGTTCTGGCTACTTGGAAGGCTGAGGCGGAAGGATTTCTGAAGTTCAGCAGGCTGATGCTGGGGTGGTCGTGAGCGTGCCACTGTACTCCAGGCTAGGCGATGGAGTGAGAATCCACCTCAAAAAAAAAAAAAAAAAAAAAAGAAATCTACACATTTGGCTGAAAAACGGAAACACAAAACTACTTTGGTAACTTCAGAGGTAAACTA
Organism: Carlito syrichta; assembly: GCF_000164805.1. Taxonomy (NCBI): domain Eukaryota; kingdom Metazoa; phylum Chordata; class Mammalia; order Primates; family Tarsiidae; genus Carlito; species Carlito syrichta. Next base: position 98,101 of record NW_007247110.1, read on the forward strand.
TCTGCCTGCCAAGGGTGTGAAAGACTCACATTCAAGCAGAATGGCAAACCTGTGCTGCAGAGACAAGCCAATCAACAGTATCAGCTGATTTTCAATAAAACAACACCATCACTACTACAGTATTTGCTGTGACCTACTGAACACCTATTTCATCAGTACTAGATGCTTTATATACTTAATTGAACTTTCAATAATCCCATGAGGCAACTGTCATCCCCATTGATTAGGCAAAGGAACAAAGGATCAGAGAGGATGCAGAACGTGACCAGGATCACCAGGTAATTGACAGCAGAGTCACTTTCAAATCCACATCTGAGCCACTTGAAGACTAACCTCCATTACACCCCAAATATTTATTTGTGCATTCATCTACCTACAGGCACTAAGCACAAGTTCTCTCCACACCTGTGAGTGCTGTTCTGTGAAGGAACAGCCAAGGGAAGGGTCCATGTGGAAGTCTGGTTGTAGAGGCGGAGCTGTTGGAGACTGTCTGCCAGGTGACTGAGCCTCTTTCTCTGTTGGTTGATGATTTCCCGGTTGTTGGCTAGGGTGTTAAACAGCGTCTCTCGCTCTGGCACAAGCAGATGCCTGTTGACAGCAATTACAAAAGAATTAAATACTAATGGTTCTAGTAATCTCCTGCTTAAAAAAAAAAAGTCTACAATGACAACAGTGAAAACAATAAAATGGAGAACCTCCATGGATAAAAAGTTACTAGAAGGCCAGGTACGAGGGCTCACATCTGTAATCCCGATACTTTGGGAGGCACTTCTGCTTGAGCCCAGGAGTTTGAGACCAGCCTGGGCAACACAGCAAGACCTTGTGTCTACTAAAAATTAAAAACTTAGCCGGGCATGGTGGTGGTATGCCTGTAGTCCCAGGTACTCAGGAGGCTGAGGAGGGAGAATTGCCTGAGCCCAGGAGGTCAGGACTGTGGTAAGCTCTGATTGTGCCACTTTACTCCAGCCTGGGTGACAGAGTGAGACCCTAACTCAAAAAAAAAAAAGAAGTTAGTTATTAGAAGAAAAAAAGGGAGTAATAGCCAGATGAAGGTAAAATGGAGTAAGGAAACAACAGCTGGAAATAGGCAGGGCAGGCCCGTAGCTGAGGAGAGCATAAATGAGGTGAAACCTGAGAGGTTCCAGGAAGAAAAGAATAGGAGTGAGATGGGAGTTAAGAATTAGGAAGAGCCATTCAACTGTCCACTGAGGAGATGCATATTTTTCCATATGTAAATTATAAAGAAAACAACCTATGTGAATCAGTCAATTCTTCAGACTGTCAAGAAACAGTGGGACAGCACGGGACTTAGCATCAGGGACATCACCCACCCCAAAGGACTACCACCAAACAGAAATGACAGTAGCTGCCTATGGGAAGTAGGTCCGAGGGTAGAGAGGGACAGGTCTAGATGTTTCTGCTTTTCACTACAAATCTTTTAGTATCTTTAAAATATTTTTTCCTGACTGTATTAATTTGAGGGGAAAAAGAAAAAATTACAGAAATAAAAGCAAAATGAGTGGTCCTCTGTCAGTTACAAACCGAATCTTCTTTGCTATGGTACATCAATATAGTCATATGCCACCTAACAAGGACTTATTCAGCGACGGACCACATGTACATTGGTGGTTCCTTAAGATTAGTAGAGAGCTGAAAAATTCCTTTCCCTAGTGATGTGAGTTACAATTGCCTACAGTATTCAATACAGTATTATGCTGTACAGGTTTAAAGCCTAGGAGCAGTAGGCTCGCCCATATACACTAGGTGTGTAGTAGACTATACCACCCAGGTTTATGTAAGTACACTCTGGGAGGTTTGCACACAATTGAAATTGCTTTTTGATTTCTTAGAACATAGCCATCGTTAACGCATAACAGTATATATATTTTGCCTCTTAACACTAATCATGGAATGAAAAATGCTTAAGCTGAACAAGAACTTCTGTTTTTCTTTCCTCTTCTCCCATTATCTGCTTGAGGGGTCCAGAGCCAGTTGGGTCATTGCCTTTGGTGACAAGGTAGTTTGACATCAATTATTAGAAAAGCATTCTAGTAGGATACGAGGTAACATTCAGAAATGGGCTTAAAACGTAAGTGCCACTGCAAAAAAAATTGTACAGATTTAAGAATTTGAACTCTGCAGAAAGGGAACTCAGAAAAGCACGATAAGTAGTAAATCCACATAGTTGTCATAAAGGAAAACAAAGTTTGGCTTCTCTGTAGCATCATGCACTTAAAAAAAAGCCAACTCTTTAATTAGCAAAGAGAAATACAACCATTAAGCAGAGGAGAATGTTCACACTGTCAGGTCAGGTCACCCTCTCCCTTGTCAGAAAGTAATACATGTAGCTGAACATGGGTGAGAACCAGGGGAGGGAGCTGAGAAATCTCTAAGGCAGCCCAGCTGCCCATGGGGAGGCCACAGAGTCCTTCCCTTGGATAGCACGTTGGGGAAGGGGCTTCTTACCCCTCTCCCTATAACCTATAAGCTGAGGGTCCTCAGGGTAGCCTTTTTAGCCTTTCTCCACATAGCACAATGCACTTTATTCAATTCTGCTTACTAAACTCTAAGCACATTCTAGCCCCGTCCCTAACATCATACTGACCTGTCCCACTGAAAAGTTCTGTGATGCCAGAGCTTAGTCAACAAGCAAATAGACAATTTCATGATTGGTTTCCATACAGGGATAATCACATTAACATTTTAGGGCTGATCTGTTTTTCAATTTCTCATGGGCATTTCATGTGTATTTCACGCTATACTGCATTATATTCCTTCTGGAAAATATATGGCTTAAAACCAAATATCTAGGCATGAAAGCCTAGGCTAAGCCAGGCTCAGTGGCTCAGCCTGTAATCCCGTGCTTTGGGAGGCTGAGGTGAGTGGATTGCCTGAGCCGGCGGGTTCGTGACCCGCCTGGGCAACTTGGCGAGACTTCATCTCTACAATATATCAAAAATTAGCCGGGCGTGGTAGCGCACACCTGTAGTCCCAGCTACTTGGAAGGCTGGGAGCGGCCACTGCACTCCAGTCTGGGCAAGAGTGAGACTCCAACTCAAAAAAAAGAAAGCCTAGGTTTTTCCACTCCTCTGCTATCATTCCTCATAGCCTTTTAATTATCCACACTAATGAGGAATATTTTATCAAAAAGAAAATTTGGAATATACAGAAAAGTACGAAGAAAAAAATTTCACTTAATCCCACCTTGCAGATATAACTAAACATTCTCTTTTCTACATTGTACCTCCACTTTGAGATTAGCCAGGATGCTTTTTTGTCTTACCTTTTACTTATTTTATATTTTATAAATAGTACCTAACATTTAGTGATATAATCGTATATTTTATACATTTCATATAACACAGAAAATATATTTAACATAATTTTCTAGAAACATGCTATTCAATGGTTACAAAGTGTTCTGTAGTTATTCCAAAAAAAAGAGTTGACGATATACAGTCATTCCTCTACTTTAAGATGCTTAGGATGAATTCCATTTTTCACTATTATAAACTGTGCTGCAATTTGAAATCCTTTATGTAAATTGTTGTGAGCATCATCTATTGTTTCTGTACAAACAAGCAGAGTGATTATGTCAAAAAGAATGAATGTTTGTAGGGATGCTCCAATCACCTTTTAAAAAAGGCAACAGCAGCCGGGCCTGATGGTTCACACTTGTAATTCCAGTACTTTGGGAGACGGAGGGAAGAGGATGGATTGCCTGAGCCCAGGTGTTCAAGATCAGCCTGGGCAACTTGGCAAGACCTTGTCTCTACAATAAATAAATAAACTAGGTAGGCATGGTGGCACATGCCAGTAGTTCCAGCTACTTAGAAGGCTGAGGTGGAAGGATCGCCTGAGCCAGCAGGTCAAAGCTGGGGGCTGTGAGTGTGCCACTGCACTCAGGGTTGGGCAACAGAGTGAGACTCCAACTCAAAAGAAAAAAAAAAAAAAGGTAATACCAGTATCTACTCCAGCCCAGTGCAGATGAGAGATCCAGCTCACCTTTGGTTTTTCTTTTGTTCCAGATGCCGATCCCACTCCAAGTCTAGAACATCATTCACATCTTGGACAGCAAATTTCACATACTGGTGAAGGCGCCGAATTTCCTACAAGAAAAAAATTAAAAGCCAAAGGACTCATTTTTCTGGTAGCTAGGGTAAGATGTATCAAGACAGCCAAAATAATTATTAAGTATTTGTATATTGAGACGCATAACGAATAAGGAAAACATAACAGGTTTTAATACAATAATTACAACTTTATAATTAAAATGAAAAACAGAAAATCAACTGCCTTAATAGTATAACAAGCCAGGCTCGGTGGCTCAGCCTGTAATCCCACGCCTTTGGGAGGCTGAGGTGAGTGTATTGCGTGAGCCCGTGTGTTCAAGACCCGCCTGGGCAGGCGAGACCTCATCTCTACAATAAATCAAAAAATTAGCCAGGCGTGGTAGCACATGCCTGTAATTCCAGCTACTCAGAAGGCTGAGGCGGAAGGATCACCGGAGCCCAGCAGGTTGAGGCTGCGGTGGCCACCGCACTCCATTCTGGGCGACAGTATAACAGATAGGAGGTGCAAAGAAAAGGGAAACAGAATGGGTGTGTCTGCCCAGGGCCCCCAGGAGCAAATGTTCTTGGTTAGCTCTCATTTGCAAGCTCCTGTGAATTTTCTCAACATGGTTGGGAGTTTTCCACTGCATTCTGGTATTCCAACAGTATATCCATTTAGTTTTGGCTCTCTCACCCATGAAATTAACTGTATAATAGAGACAAAATTATCCTACAAAACAGTCCTGAAAATAATTCTGAACCTATCTATTCACAGCATAGAACATATAAGTCATCTCCTAGTTGAGGAATAGTCATCTGTTCTCAAAAGCAAATAGTATCAGCAGTAAAAATGGAATTTATCATTATTAAAATTCTTAACTGTTTAACTTACTTTAGGCATGCAATAATTTTCTTTAAATCTGGGGTGATTTTGTTAAACTTCATTGCTATGTGACTTGACTCTCAAAAATTAAAAATACAGCTGGGCATGGTGGCATGTACTTATAGCCCCAGCTACTCAGGAGGCGGAGTCAGGAAGAATACTTGAACCTGGGAGATGGAGGCTGCAGTGACCTATGGATCATGTTTGCGAATAGCCACTGCACTCCAATCTAGACAGCATAGCTAGATATTACTTCTTAAAAAAAAATTTTAAAAAGTGAAGGTGAAGCATTTAATTATGTATGCAAATGAAGATAATGTTCTATATATTAGGAAAAGCTCTTTACATTTATATACAGATCTTACTATGTTTATGTTTAAACATTTTTTTTTTGAATCGGAGTCTCTCTCTCACCCAGGCTGGTGTGCAGTGACTCACGGCCACTGCAGCCTTGACCTGCTGGGCTTAGGTAATCCTTCTGCCTCAGCCTTCAAAGTAGCTGGAACTATAGGCACGTGCCTGGCTAATTTTTAAATTTATTGTAGAGATGAGGTCTTGCCAAGTCACCCAGGCTGGTCTCGAACCCCCGAGCCCAGGCAATCCTCTCACCTCAGCCTCCCAAAGTGCTGGGATTACAGGTGTGATTAAATGTATTTTTAAAATTATTCTTGGATAAGGGCATATGTCCCAAGTGAAAAAGAAAAATAACGTCACTTTAGAAAGAGCCAAGCTAGTTCAAGGGAAGTAGAAGTCAACTTACCAGCAAATATAAATTTCAACTCAATACTTGTGACCACAGGAGGCTCTTTCCACTGACCACTTCAGATGCGATCAGACCTCTGCATTAGCTGACGCTGTTTCTTCTGAATGCCCTCCCAGTGGTGCACACCAGCAAAAACCAATACATCTTTTCAGGCCTATCACACATACTTTTCTGTGGCTTGACTGCTCCTTCACCTGTGGTCACCTAGCAATGTACCCCACATAACATGTACATGCTTATCCTTCTCACTGTCACTTAGCCAGCTGAAGGAATTGTGCACCCTAACCTAGTGGTTAAAAACACAGGCTCTGGAGTGAGACTACCCAGGTTCAAGGTTCTGGGACTTGAGTGGTAAAATCTGGGCAGTTTCAGTTATCTTAATTTACTCATCTTTGTTTTGTACACAGTAGGCACGCAACATATGCTATTATCTACTTAGCACCATGAAAAAAGAAAATGATTCCCTTCGGAATGTGGCAAGTGATCCCAAAAGCCCTCAGCTTGGCAACAGAGCAAGAGGTAGAAAGGGCATGGAAAGAATGTGTAACCAGAACGCAGTGTGGATGGATGCCTGGAGCCGAAGAGCAGTGGGCAGGCAGGTAGCACTCTCATGCTAAGAGGTAGCATCCACAGCGGAAGGAGGATGCATCCGGAATTCCAGAGGGCTTGTGGAACACAGCAGGGGCTCTGTGACCTTTCCTGGAGAAGGGACCATCTCGCTCATTTTCCAGGTAAGTTTATCAGGTGTGGGATGGAAACGCCAGGAAGAGTAAAGTCCTTGGCCAATTTTCTGAGGTAGGAAGGACTCATCACACCCAAAGACTGCATGCGCAAGGTGAGGAGAACATGAGAAAGCAGAAGAGGACCCCCGCTAAGGTTAGAGACAGTGATTCTGGGCAAACCGGAAAATGGAAAATAAAATCTGATCAGTCAAGGCAGAGATTAAAAGTATTTGAGAATTAAAGAGAAAAGCAATTTTGCTAAAGTGTGGAATATAGTTGAGAGCCCAGGCAGAAGGCGGTTTCAATTCTGGTTCCACTCTTATCAACCAACATGACCTTAAGCAAGACACACAGTCTAGGAAATTCAATTTCCTGATCTGTACAATGGGATCAGTAACTACTACCTTACAGAGAAGTTAGCTTCAAAGACTAGAAATAATGCATTAAAAAACACCTGGCAGATTACTGGGCACTCAAGAAATCATTATTACTTTGATAATTATTATTCATGATTTGATTTATAAGTATGTTTCAACAAAGTACTCTTTTTTTTTTTGAGTTGGAGTCTCACTCTTTCGCCCAGACTGGAGTGCAGCGGCCGCTCCCAGCCACCGCAGCCTCGACCTGCTGGGCTCCGGTGATCCTTCCACCTCAGCCTTCCGAGTAGCTGGAATTACAGGCATGCGCTACCAACGCCCGGCTGATTTTTTGATTTATTGTAGAGATGAGGTCTCGCCAAGTTGCCCAGTTGGGTCTCGAACCCGCGGGCTCAGGCAATCCACTCACCTCAGCCTCCCAAAGGCACGGGATTACAGGCTGAGCCACCGAGCCCAGCGAGTACTCCTTTTTTAAGAGATGGTCTCACTCTGTTGCCCAGGCTGGAGTGCCATGGTGTGAACACAGCTCACTGAAACCTCAAACGATCCTCCTGCCTCAGCCTCCCGAGTAGTTGGGATTACTAATTACTCTTTACAATATATTTTAAATAAAAAAAATTAAGTGGAAAAGTGTGCCATGTTCTTTGCCACAATTAAGGAAGCTGATGCCAAGTATCATAAATTATAAGCAGAAAATCAACAGCTTCATAAGGGCGCATCATCCAAATCCACACCTGGAAAAAGACATTGTTTCATGCATTCGCTTTTAAATCTTCTCCTAGGAGAAGATTTACATTCTCCTACCTGAAGCTGAGCTTCACTCTTGGGATCCAGTGGCCTTTTGTAAAGCAAATGGAGGTATCCAGAGTCACAATTTCTTTCATTTTGCTCTCTGGCTTCTTCAACACCAGCAAAGCCCTCAAGTAGAGTTGTTTTCAGGGTGCTTATATCTCCATGAAGCGACTAGGAAAGGTACAAAAAGATATTGATACAAAAAGCTATATTTTCAAGCAATAAAGTCTTTCTGTCTGGATCAAGAAAGGTAGTGTTTCCCAGATATTTAACATGATGAACAGTTGGATATACTTAACAGTCATGTGAAAGAAAAGAATTTCACTGCTTGGAAAGGAAACTGTTTTCTCGAGTTTCTGTAAAGCAAAAGAAACTATGGAGCAAGCAGGCAAACAACCCACAGAATGGGAAAAAATATTTTGCCAACTGTATATCTGACAAAGGCCTAACATCTAGGATCTAGAAGGAACTCAAATGCACTGAAAGGAAAAAAACAAACAGTTCCATAAAAAAGTGGGCAAAAGACATGAATAGACACTTCTCAAAAGAAGACATACGGGCGCCAACAGACACATGAAAAGGTGCTCATCATCACTAATCACCAGAGAAATGCAAATCAAAACCATTGAGATACCACCTAACCCCAGTAAGAATGGCCATTATTAATAAAACAAACAACAGATGCTTGCAAGGATGCGGAGAAAAAGGAACGCTTCCACACTGCTGGTGGGAATGCAAACTAGTACAACCTCTTTGGAAGATAGTGTGGTGATTTCTGAAAGAACTAGAAATCGACTTTCCATATGACCCAGCAATTCCCTTATTGGGAATATACCCAGAGAAACTCAAATCATTCTACAAAAAAGATACCTGCACACATATGTTTGTTGCAGTTCTATTCACAATAGCAAAAACATGGAACCAACAATGCTGTCCATCGAAACTGGACTGGACTATACACACATACACAATGGAATATTATGCTGCCACAAGAACGACACACACATGATCTTCGCAGCAACTTGGATGGATTTAGAGTCCATCATACTCAGTGATCTATCACAGAAACAAAGAACAGAGTACCATATGTTCTCATTCATAAGCGGACCTTGAACAATTATAATGCTATAAGAAAGGGATTGGCAGTAGTGGGAAACTGCAGGGGGTGGGGTGGGGAGGTGGGGAGGTGGGATTGGCAGTTGAGGGAAACTGTCAGGGGAGGGAGAGGCCCACCTCATCAACAAGGGTACCTGCATAATCAGCATTTGTATACCTAACCCTGAATTGTTCCCCACATCTTTATAATAAAAAATTTAAAAATTTTAAAAACTGCTTTTTGTCCTCATTACAAAATGTATTTCCTAATGACTGGAAATCCAGAAAATAAAAAGTACTGACAGTACCAATGATCCTACAATCTTAAGACAAGCACTGTTATGATCCTAGAGAACGTCCTCCTATCAAAGCATGGAGTCAGAAAGTCTTAAATGAGATCCTGGTACTCCCACTTGCTAATTGGGTAATGTTCAACAAATTCACCTTCCTAAGCCCCAGTTTCTGACTTAAAAAACCACGATCGTCTCACTTCAGCCTCCCAAAGTGCTGGGATTAATAATACATATGAAAAGGAAAGTTGTGAGAATTCTGTCAAATGATACAGGTGACGTGCTCAGCACAGTGTCTGGCACACAATAAGTAGCAATAATAGTAATAAGAATGAACACTATTAACAACAAATGTCTAATATTTTTATATTGCATATGCTCTAAAATATTCTTTTTCCCCTAACACTATAAAAGAGTAAATCTCAAATATACCTAAATTAAATGAACAACTGTGAACTTTTATGGAGTGCTCAGTATGTGCAAAAGGAGTAGAAACTATTATTCCATCTTACATATGGTACAACTGAAACACAGAGTCGCTAGATTAACTTACCCAAAGCCACATAAATTATTTGTGCTGAAGGCAGTATTTGAACTAAGGCATTCTAGGCAAACTACTCAGCCACATAAAAAAAAAAAAAAAAAAAAAAATAGTCCCTCCTTTTCCTCCTTTCCCTCTCCCTTCCTTTTTTTCCCGATTTGGAAGTGATTTTAGGCAGGTTTCTTTTTTCCTCTCTCACTCTCTCACCTCTCCCTCCTTTCCCTCTGCTCCCTCCTCTTCCTAAAAAAGAAAAAAAAAATTGGTAGATAAAGTATATAAACCTGTGGAGACAATTATTTTTTTTTAAAGCAGGATTTATTGAGAGGACAGAGAAGCTCCCACAGTGGAAGGGGACCCGAAGGGGTTGCCCCACAATTTTTAAAAAATGCAGTTCAACTCAGGAAAAATATGCATAAACACAAACCTCCGTGGTCTCTTTAATCTCCAAAAGAAAGGTGTGCAAGTCATCTGACTCTGTTCGCAGTGTCTTCATCTCCTCAGAGGTGCCCACTTGGAAACAGGCTTTGGAAGTTCGGGCTTTCAACTCTTCCAACTCCTTCTGAAAGTGTGCAATCTGTGGAGGTCACAAATAAGGAACTACTCGGTCTGAGTGGCATGTAGTAATGTCACTGCTACTGTGCTTACTAACAGCTCAGACTGCTGAGATGAGCCAAGCTTCAATGCTAGAATCAACTAGTCATGTAGGAGTCTGCACTCAGAGCCATTCAAGTCTCACTGTGGAAGCTACCTCCAGACAAAGTCCTCAGCAAACAGATTTACCTCCTCCCCAATTCCAGCCATCACAGGATCTGAATCTTTCCACTGATGTCCCTGCTTTTCCATAACAGGAGGCTGAAGTGACTTCACCTGAAATGGAAGGCAAAGGTTGAAAAATGGGTCTGATACTGCAAGTTATGGCTTCTACAAGCAATAACATTAGTGTCTAACACAGGGAGCGGTACTCCCATAATATAGTCATTGTTTCTTTCTTTTTTTTTTTGAGTCAGAGTCTCACTCTGTCCCCCAGACTGGAGTGCAGTGGCTGGTCCCGGCCACCGCAGCCTCAACCTGCTGGGCTCCGGCGATCCTTCCGCCTCAGCCTTCCAAGTAGCTGGAACTACAGGCACGCGCTACCACACCTGGCTGATTTTTGATTTATTGTGGAGATGAGGTCTCACCAATTTGCCCAGGCGGGTCTCAAACACACGGGCTCAGGCAATCCACTCACCTCAGCCTCCCAAGGCGCGGGATTGCAGGCTGAGCCACCAAGCCCAGCTAGTCATTGTTTCATAATTCATTCTTTTTTTTTGTTGTCAAGGCAGGGTCTCATTCTGTTGCCCAGGCTGGAGTGCAGCAACATAATCATGTATCACCACAGCCTTGACCTCCTGGGCTCAAACAATCCTTCTGCTAAAGTCTCCTGAGTATCTGGGAATACAGGTGCCCGCCACCATGCCAAACTAATTTTTTGGTTTTCTGTAGAGACGAGGTCTTGCTATGTTAGCTAGGCTGGTTGAACTCCTGGCTCAAGCAATCTTCTCACCTCAGCCTCCCAAAGTGCTGGGATTACACTTTGGTAACTAGGTGAGCCAACGCACCTAGTTTCATTCACTCTTTTGAACTGGCATTTACTGGGTCTCTACTTTATATAAGGCATGTTCTAGAAAGTGGAGATAAAGGTCCTACTTAATGGAACTTATCTTCTACTGGGACAAGACGAATAATAAAAAAGTAAACACATCAGATAATTTCAACTGATGAAGAAACAGGAAAACATCAAGAAACTAAAAGGGGGCACTACTGCAGATAAGATAGCCAAGGCTTGCACTGAGAGCTGCCACCTGAACTGAGACTTCAAAAAGGAAAGGAGCTATGGGAGGATCTGGGGAAGCACCTCCCAGGCAGCAGGAAGAACAAGTGCAGAGTCCCTGAGGCAGGAGAGGCCGTGGTGTGTCTGAGCAAAGAGAAGAAGCACATGGGGGTGCGGTGAAATCATGGCTGGTGCTGGGGTCAGGGAGGCAGGCAGTGGCTAGTTGTGCAAGCTCACACCTGGGAGTCTGGATTCTATTCTGGGTGTGTTGAAAAGCTACTCCTGGTGCTTTAGAAGAGTTGAAATGATTATTTGATTTATAATTTAAGATTCCTCTTGCTGCTGTCCAGAGCAGGGATGGGCAGTTAACAAAGAGATGACAACAGCCTCACACAAGACACCAACAGGGGAACAGAGCTGTGGGCTGATGATGCAAGATGCAACAAGGGTGGAGCTGACAAGACCTCCTGCCAGACTGTACTGGAGCAAGTGCTGTCAAGAAAGAAATGAATCAGCCAGGAGCGGTGACTCACACCTATAATCCCAGCACTTTGGGAGGCTGAGGTCAGAGGATTGCCTGAGCCTATGGGTTTAAGACCAGCCTGGTAACTTGGCAAAACCTCATCTCTACAATAAATAAAAAAATTAGCTGGGCGTGATGGCACGTGCTTGTAGTTCCAGCTACTTGGAAGGTTGATGTGGAAGGATCACCTGAGCCCAGCAGCCGAGGCTGCGGTGGGGTGGTCATGAGAGTGCCACTGTACTACAGCCTAGGCGACAGAGTGAGATTCCACCCCCCCCAAAAAAAAAGAAAGGAAGAAAAAAAGAGATGAATCCAGATGCTTGTAGGTTTCAGGCTCCTGCAAACACCTGGTGTGTTGGTGCTAACCTTACTCACTGGAAAGGAAGAAATGCAGGAGACAGAAACCAAGAGCTCTACTTGAGAGACGTTATCAACTGAGATGCCTTGTAGACTATCTGGTACCTACACCAGTTAATTAGCAATAGCAAGACCTTTGACTGCATCAGCATTCATTAGGACAGCAAATTTTATTTCACAAACACCATGTGTCATGCAGCATTCCACAAGCATGAACTATGACCTGGGCATTCACTATGTGTCCAGTATGAGTGCATGTTGGGGAGGAAGATGGGTTAGGGGACACAGAAGGAAAAAACATGACTCCTGTTCTTAGGACACTCAAGTCATCAGATGACAAATTGATATGCAATTCTCTTTACATGAAACTACAGAAATAAACTGAAATGGTAGACTGCAAATCTAAATACGAAAAGTAAAACAATACCATCATACTCAGTGATCACAGAAACAAAGAACAGAGTACCACATGTTCTCACTCATAAGCAGACCCTGAACATTTACCATAATACTGGCAGTAGCACGATACTGCCAGGGTAAGGGGAGAGGGGCACACAACACCAATAAGGGTACCTGATCTCAAACCAGGCAAAGTGAAGACCAAAGGGAGGCCCAAACTTTACCTGTACGATGACCACTTGTATACCTAATCCTGAATTGTACCTTGCATCTTTGAAATAAAAAATTTCTTTAAATGTAAAATAATAAACTTTCTAGAAAAACATGGGAAAATACCATTTTTACCTTGAAACAGAAAATGACTTCTAAAACAAGGCGTGAAAAGCACTAATCATAACAGAAAAAAATTGATACACTCAACTACATTAAAGTAACTTGCATTCATCAAAAGAAACCATGAAGAGAACGAACAGGCAATTCATAGTGTGAAGGCGTTTGCATTATGTGTGTGTATCTAAAGAACTAACTCTTTTTTTTTTTGAGTTGGAGTCTCACTCTGTCACCCAGACTGGAGTGCAATGGCCGCTCCCGGCCACTGCAACCTCAACCTGCTGGGCTCCGGCGATCCTTCCACCTCAGCCTTCCAAGTAGCTGGAACTATAGGCGCGCGCTACCATGCCCGTCTAATTTTTTTTGATTTATTGTGGAGATGAGGTCTCGCCTGCCCAGGCAGGTCTCGAGCCCGCAGACTCAGGCAATCCACTTACCTCAGTCTCCCAAAGGCACGGGATTATAGGCTGAGCCACCAAGCCCGGCTTTTTTTTTTTTAGTTGAAGTCTCACTCTGGGGCTAGAGTGCAGTGGCATGCTCATGGCCATCCCAGTCTCAGCCTGCTGGGCTCAGGCGATCCTTCTGTCTCAGCCTTCCAAGTAGCTGGGACTAGAGGTACGCCCCACCATGCCTGGCTAATATTTTGATTTGTTTTAGTGACAAGGTCTTGCCAAGTTGTCCAGGCTTGTCTCAAAACCCTGGGCTTAGGCAATCCTCTCACCTCCGCCTTCCAAAGTGCTGGGATTACAGGCATGAGCCACCACATGTGATGGAATGAATTCAAAAAACGGTATGAAAAAGCCAAGCTGGGCTCGGTGGCTCAGCCTGTAATCTCATGCCTTTGGGAGGCTGAAGTGAGTGGATTGTCTGAGCCC
>NW_007247110.1:111956-155336 GCF_000164805.1 Carlito syrichta
GACTCCAACTCAAAAAAAAAAAGAAAAAGTCAGTCAACCCAATACAAAAATAGACTACAGACATGAACAGACATCACATAAAAGAAAATATGCAAAGGGTCAATAATCACATTTTAAAAAGCTCAATTTTGCTAGTCATCAGGGAAATACAAATTAAAACCACAAAATATACAACAATAAAAAATGTACAATATCAAGACTGGCAAGGATGTGGAACCATTGGGAGTCTCATACACTCCTGATGGGACTCTATCAAGGAGGAGTTCATACAGAGTCTGTGACTCAGCATTCCACTCACAGGTACACACCCAGCAGAAATGGTACATCTGTTGACCAGAAGACACCAACTGGAATGGTTATAGCAACAATATACATAATAGCTTAAACTCAAGTGCCAAGAATGAAATAAATACTTGTAATAGTGTCATACAATGAATGTTCCTTACACCAACATGGATAAATCTCACAAATATAGTGTTAACCAAAACAGCCAGACACAAGAATACACACTGTATGAGATCATTTGATAGAAGGTACAAACAGGCTAACCTCACCTATACAGTTAGAAATCTAGATAGTGTGTACCCTTCGGCAAGGGTGGTCCCTAGAAGAGGACTCATGAGGAACAATTCTGGGTTGTGGCAGTGTTCTGTTTCTCAGCCTGGGTGCTAATTAGCAAGGTATGTTCAGGGGTGACAATTCATTGCTATCATGTGTACTGTTTTCTATGGTGGCTTTTTTTTGAGTAGGAGTCTCACTTTGTCGCCCAGGCTAGAGTGCAGTGGCACACTCATGGCACCCCGGTGTTGACCCACTGGGCTCCGGCGAGTCTTCTGCCTCACTCTTCCAAGTAGCTGGGACTACAGGGGTGCGATACCACGCCCAGCTAATTTTTTATACATTGTAGAGATGAAGTCTCACCAAGTTGCCCGGGCTGATCTTGAACCTGCGGGCTCAGGCAATCCACTCGTCTTGGCCTCCCAAAGTGCTGGGATTACAGGCTGAGTCCCCGAGCCCGGCCTTCTATGTGTTTTATATGTCAAAAAAAAGTGAAAGTAAATAGACCAATGGGTCTTATAAATTTCAAACATTCAAATCTCACACTTTGGTATTTCTTACCACATAGTACAAATTACTATTTCCAAGGTCTGAATTCTAAAGCACAAAAAACCACTTTGTTAACATGTATGCTTGGGGCAGTAAATTAATGAACATAAATATTAAAAGTTGAATTGAAGCATACCTGAGGAGAAGATGACTTTGCCACTGGAGGGGTTATCCTGGGTGATTTCTGTACCATGGAGGGTACTGGGCTTGGACTGCCCTGAGCAGATCGTCCTGCTTGAATAAAAAGTCAGTTAAAACAGTATTTATTCCATTATTTCTTCCATTACAAATGTCCTTACTCCAAATCTAAGGAAATAAGTTACCCTTTGCCACCAGCTCTGCTTATATGATCTTTATTAAAGAGCAATAACCACCAGTTGTGTCAGCCTCTATACCAAGATGATGAAAAACCATATATAAAAATTTTAGTCAGGTATGGAGGTTCACACCTGTAATCCTAGCACTTTGGGAAGCTGAGGTGGGAGGATCATTTGAGCACAGGAGTTTGAGACCAGCCTGGGCAATATAGCAAGAGCTTGTCTTTACAATAAAAAAATTAGCCAGGCATGGTGGTGAAAGCCTGTAGTCCCAGCTACTCAGGAGGTTGAGCCAGAAGGATCATCTGAATCCAGGAGGTCAAGGCTGTGGTGAGTCATGATCTCCCCACTGCACCCAGCCTGGGTGACAAAGTGAGGCTCTGATTAAAAAAAAAAAAAAAAAAATTAGAGCCAGGCACAGTGGAACCCACCTATAGCCCCAGCTACTCAGGAGGCTGAGACAGGAGGACAGCTTTAGTGCAGGAGTTTGAGGCTGCAGTAAGCTATGACTGAGCCTGTCAATTGACACTGTACTTCAGCCTAGGCAACATAGCAAGACCCTGACTCCAAAAAAAAGAAATTTGAATGCGATGCCAAGCTGACAGGCATAGTGGCTCAAGCCTATAATCCCAGCACTCTGAAAGACTGAGGAAGGAGGACTGCTTGAGCCCAGGAGTTCAAGACCAGTGTGAGTAACAAAGTAAAACCTCATTGCTACAAAAAATAAAAACTAAAAAAGTTAGCTGGGTGTGGTTGTGCACACCTGTGGTCCCAGCTAGTGAGGAGGCTGAGACAGAAGGAACACTTGAGTCCAGGATGTCAAGGCTGCAGTGAGCTGTGATCCTGGGTGACAGAGCGAGACCCCATCACAAATACATAAATAAGCTGAGCGCAGTGGCTCACGCCTATAATCTCAGCAATGGGAGGCAGAGGTGAGAGGACTGCCTGAGCCCAGGGGTTCAAGACCAGCCCAGTCAACTTGGTGAGACCTCATCTCTACAATAAATTAAGAAATCAGCTGGGTGCAGTAACGCAAGTCTGTAGTTCCAGCAACTTGAAAGGCTGAGGCAGAAGGATCAACTGAGCCCAGCAGGTTGAGGCTGCGGTAGCCAAGAGCGTGCCACTGCGCTCCAGCCTGCGTGACAGGGTGACACTATGACTCAAATAAATAAATAAATAAATAAATAAATAAAAGTGAAACCCTTTCATAAAGCAAATAAAACAAGCGTCTCTGACAACAGGTGTGTCTACTGCATGCAGGGTCCCAGAGGCTGGCCACTTGGCTCATCCTTCCTTCCAACAGAGGCTCCAGATGCACCTCAGATAAGTGGGAGTGAGTTTAAAAGCTACTAGATTAGAACAATCATCTCCATCATCTTGTGAGACTTGTCAAAAATCAGAACCCTCTTGAAAGCTTCTAGGGACAAGTCTCACCCTGTTGCACAGAGTCACTTTAGAAGCTTTTTTTTTTTGAGTTGGAGTCTCTTTCTGTCACCCAGACTGGAGTGCAGTGGCTGCTCCCGGCCACTGCAGCCTCGATCTGCTGGGCTCCGGCGATCCTTCCACCTCAGCCTTCCAAGTAGCTGGAATTACAGGCATGTGCTACTACGCCCGGCTGATTTTTTGATTTATTGTAGAGATGAGGTCTCGCCAAGTTGCCCAGGTGGGTCTCGAACCCGCGGGCTCAGGCAATCCACTCACTTCAGTCTCCCAAAGTGCAGGATTGCAGGCTGAGCCACCAAGCCTGGCAGCTTAGGAGGTTTTAAAAAGAAAACACACCAAACCTCACACTTAAGCCTCATGCCCAGAGTCTGATTAAAATCTTAGGGAGTGTGTTACCCAGTAAGACTAGTTTGCAACTGGGACTGAGATCTTATAACTTAGGGACCTCAAACTTTAAGAATGAAACAGCTCGGCTGGGCGTGGTGGCTCAGCCTGTAATCCTAGCACTGAGCAACATGGCAAAACCTCGTCACTACAATAAATCAAAAAATCAGCCAGGCATCGTGGCACATGCCTGTGGTTCCAGCTACTTGGAAGGCTGAAGCGGAAGAATTGCCTGAGCCCAGTGGGTCCAGGCTGCAGTGGCCGTGAGCATGCCACTGCACTCCAGCCTGGGAAACAGAGTAGTGGTGGGTATGGAGATTTGGCTGGTGAGCTTTGGAAAGAAAGAAGGCTCATGTGCATTAAGTTCAAGTTTTCTCCCCCCACTGCAGAGAGATGTGAAAAAAGCCAGGTGATGCTTTTTGACATTTTGGGCATAGACAGATGCCTTTCAGAGCGTGATGAAAAGTCCTGGAATGAGGTGACTTGGGCAAGCTTCACAAGGTAGCCTTTTCCATAGCAATAGGTAAGGAGCAAAGACTTCAGCAATTCCATGGTTCAATATATGCTCGATATTTATCAAAATAAAATGATTCTGAACAATCAAAATCCAAATGACTGTCTGAATATGTCCAGCTAGGTATTACCACTGATATGTCATGAAAATGAAGGCATGCCTCAAAGACACCGTGGTTCAGTTCCAGACCACTGCCAAAAATAAAACGAATTTCATAGTGAAGGGAGGGAGTCACACAAAGCTTTGGTTTTCCAGGGCAGATACAAGTTATGTTTACACTCTACTGTAGTCTATTAAGTGTGCAATAGGATTATGCCTGGGCAAAAACAACATACTTATTGTATATTAACTAAAAAATACTTGATTGTGAAAAAATGCTAATGATCATTTGAGCCTTCATAAGCTTTTTACTGGTGGATGGTCTTGTCTCGATGTTGATGGCAGATGACTGAACACAATGGTGGGTGCTGAAAACTGGAGTGGCTGTGGCAATTTCTTAAAATAAAACAAAAATGAAGCTTGCCAAAGTCAATTGTCTTTTGCTTTCACAAAAGACTCCTCTATATTATGCAATGCTGTCTGATAGCATTTTATCCACAGAACTTCTTTCAAAACTGGAGTCAATCTAGCCGGGCATGGTGGCTCATGTCTATAATCCAGCACTTTGGGAGGCTGAGGTGAGAGGACTGCCTGAGCCCAGGGTTCGAGACCAGCCTGGGCAACTTGGTGACACTTCGTCTCTACAGTAAATCAAAAAAATTAGCTGGGCATGGTTGCATACGCCTGTAGTTCCAGCTACTTGAAAGGCTGAGGCAGAAGGATCGCCTGAGTCCAGCAGGTAGAGGCTGCGGTAGCTGTGAGCGTGACACTGTACTCCACTCCAGCCTGGGTGACAGTGAGACTCCGACTCAAAAAGAAAAAAATTGGACTCAATCTTTTTAAACCCTGCCACTGCTGTATCAACTAAGTTCACGAAATATTCTAAGCCCTTTGTTGTCATTTCACCAATGTCCATAGCATCTTCACTAGGAAGAGATTCCATCTCAAGAAATCACTTTTTTTTATTCATCTGTAAGAAGCAATTCTTTATCTGTTCAAGTTTGCTGATGAGACTGTAGCAATTCATTCTCATCTCCAGGATCCACTTTAAATTCTAGTTCTTTTGCTATTTCCACCACATCTGCAGTGATTTCTTCTACTAAAGTCTTGTACCCCTCAAAACCATGAAGGTAGGAATCAACTTTTTCCAAACTCCTATAAATGTTAATATTTTGACCTCCTGCAAATCATGAATGAATGTTCTTAATGGCATCTAGAACGATGAACTCACCCCAGAAGGTTTTCAACTTACTTTGACCAGATCCAACTGAGGAATCACTGTCTGTGATAACTACAGCCTTATCAAAAATATTTCTTTTTTTTTTTTTTTTTTTTGAGTTGGAGTCTCACTCTGTCACCCAGGCTGGAGGGCAGCGGCATGCTCCCGGTCACCGCAGTCTCAACCTGCTAGGCTCAAGTGATCCTTTTGCCTCAGCCTTCCAAGTAGTTGGAACTATAGGCGCATGCTGCCACACCCAGCTAATTTTTGATTTATTGTAGATACGAGGTCTCACCAAGTTGCCCGGGTGGGTCTTGAACCCACAGACTCAGGCAATCCACTCACCTCGGCCTCCCAAAGTGCTGGGATTACAGGCTGAGCCACCAAGTCCGGCCGCAAAATGTATTTCTTAAATAATAAGATCTGAAAGTCAAAATCATTCCTTGATCCATGGGCTGCACAATGGATGCTGTGTTCACAGGCATGAAAACAACATTCATCTCTTTGTCTATTTCCATCAGAGCTCTGGGGTGATTAGGTGCACTGTCAGTGAGCAGTAATATTTTCAAAGGAATCTTTTTTCTAAGCAGTGGGTCCTAACAGTGGGCCTGAAATATTCACTAAAACATGCGGGAAACAGATGTGGTGTCATCCAGGCTTTGCTGTTATATTTATAGAGCACAGGCAAGGCAGATATTAGCATAATTCTTTTTGTTTTCTTTTTTTGAGTAGGAGTCTCACTCTATCACCCAGGCTGGAGTGCAGTGGCAGGCTCACGGCCACCGCAGCCACGACTGCTGGGCTCAGGTGATCCTTCCACCTCAGCCTTCAAAGTAGCTGGAACCACAGGCATGTACCACCATGCCCAGCTGATTTTTTGATTTATCATAGAAACATGGTCTTGCCATGATGCCCAGGTTGGTCTCAAACCCATGGGCTCAGGCAATCCTCTTGCCTCTGCCTCTCAAAGTGCTGGGATTACAAGCGTGAGACACCATGCCCAAGGACTTTCAGAATGGTCAATAAGCACTGGCCTCAACTTAAATCACCAGCTGCATTAGTCCCTACCAAGAGTCAGCCTGTCCTTTGAAGCACTGAGGCCAGACATTGACTTCTCCTCTCTAGCTATGAAAGTCCTAGATGGTATATTCTTCCAACAGAAGATTATTTTGTCTACATTTAAAAAAATTTGTGGCCAGGCTCGGAGGTTCAGCCTGTAATCCCAGCACTTTGGGAGACCGAGGTGAGTGGATTGCCTGAGCCCGCGGGTTCGAGACCCGCCTGGGCAAGCAAGACCTCATCTCCACAATAAATCAAAAATCAGCCAGATGTGGTGGCGCGTGCCTGTAGTTCCAGCTACTCGGAAGGCTGAGGCGGAAGGATCGCTGGAGCCCAGCAGGTCGAGGCTACAGTGGCCGGGAGTGGCCATTGCACTCCAGTCTGGGTGACAGAGTGAGACTCTAACTCAAAAAAAATAAAATAAAATAAATAATAATAATTTGTTTAGTGTAGCCATCTTGATAATTCTGAGCTAGATCTTCTTAATAACTGCTGCGGCTTCCACATCAGCATTTGCTGCTTCACCTTGCACTTTTATGTTACAGTGACAGCTTCTTTCCTTAAACCTCATGAGCCAACCTCTGCTAGTTTCCAACTTTCCTTCTACAGTTTCCTCACCTCTCAGCCTTCATAGAATTGAAGAGTTGGGGCCTTGCTCTGTAACAGGCTTTGGCTTACGGAATATTGTGGCTGGTTTCATCTTCTTTTTTTTTTTTGAGTTGGAATCTCACTCTGTCACCCAGACTGGAGTGCAGTAGACGCTCCCGGCCACCGCAGCCTCGACCTGCTGGGCTCCGGCGATCCTTCCGCCTCAACCTTCCAAATAGCCAGAATTATAGGCATGCGCTACCATGCCCGGCTGATTTTTTGATTTATTGTAGAGATGGGGTCTCGTCGCCCAGGTGGGTCTCGAAGCCATGGGCTCAGGCAATCCACTCACCTCAGCCTCCCAAAGGCGCGGGATTACAGGCTGAGCCATCGAGCCCGGCTGCTGGTCTCATCTTCTATCCAGACCACTGTAATTGTCTTTATATCAGCAATAAGAATGTTTTACTTTCTAATTTTCATGTGCTCACTGGAGTACAACTTCAATTTCCTTCAAGAATTTTTCCTTTGCCTTTACACCTTGGCTGTTTGGCACAAAAGGCCAAATTTTGGGCCTATCTTGGCTGTCAACATGCCTTCCTTAATAAGCTTAATCATTTCTAGCTTTTAATTTTAAGTGAGAGATATGCAACTCTACCTTGAACTTGCTCACTTAGAGGCCAATGCAGGGTTATTAATCTCAATACTGTTGTGTTTCAGGGAATAGGAAGGCCCCAGGAGATGGGGGAGCAGTAAGTCATGGAGCAAACTTTTATTGATTAAGTCTGCTATCGTCTATGGGCATAGTTCATTGTGTTCTAAAACTATTACAACTAAATCATCAAAGATCACTGATCACCATAACAGAAATAAGTGAAAAATTTTGAAATACTGCAAGAATTACCAAAATGCGACACAGAGACACAAAGTGAGCACATGACACAGAGACATGAAGTGCGCACACACTGCTGGGAAAATGGTCCAACAGACTTGCTTGACTTAGGGTTCCCACAAACCTTCAATTTGTTAAAAAAACAAAACAAAAAACCAGTATTTTTTAAGCCCAAGAAAGTGAAGCACAAGAAAACAAGTGATGCCTGTAACCAACTGAAAAATGGAGACGGACCTGGAAATACCACTTTACCCATGTAAGCAAACCTTAACATCACCTATGTCAGGGCAAAATGAAATCATATGATGTGATACACACCATCTCTGTGATATGACTGCCCCAAATCCCACATCTGAGTCTCATCATGTGGCAGTAATCAAATCCAAACTGAGGAACAGTCTTCAAAATTACTGGCCTGACCTCTTCCCAGATGTGAATGTGGTGAAAGACAGAAAAAAACTCAGAATTACTTGAGATTAAAAGAGGTTAATGAGACAAAAACAGAATGTAATGTGTGATCTTTGATTGGCTCCTGAATTGGAGGAGGGAAAAAAGTCATAAAGAGCATTATGGGGACAATTGTGGAAACGTGAATATGACTGTAGATTAGATTGCTATTAAATTTCTTGAGCTAGGCTGGGCTCGGTGGCTCAGCCTATAATCTCAGCACTTTAGGAGGCCGAGGTGAGTGGCTTGCCTGAGCCCGTGGGTTCGAGACCAGCCCAGGCAACTTGGTGAGACCTTGTCTCTACAATAAATCAAAAATTACCCGGGCATGGTAGTGCACGCCTGTAGTTCTGGCTACTTGGAAGGCTGAGGTGGAAGGATCACTGGAGCCCAGCAGGTCAATGCTGGGGTGGCAGTGAGCATGCCACTGCACTCCAGCCTGGGCGATGGAGTAAGACTCCAACTCAAAAAAAAAATTATTGAGTCAGATACATATTGTGTCCTTGTTTTTAGGAGATTTAATTGACATAGTCAGGAGTAAAGTGTCTTATAATGCCTGTAATTCATTCTCAAATGTTTCAGAAAAAAATTACATAGAAAAGAAAGAGATACAGCAAAATGGTGCAAAACGTTAGCAAGTGCTGAATCTTGGTGAAGGGAATAGCATTTATTATACAATTTTTGTGATTTCTCTATATGTTTGAAAAAAAAAAAAGACAAGGTGGGTACATTTGTCCATAGGGTTTTATCATGTACTTCAATTCAACTTTTTTCATGTACTTCAATTCAACTTGGTTATAATTATTTCCAGTGCTGGTTTTTATTTAATAAACTTCTTGTTTGCAGTATGACTGACTATGAAGAAATAAATATGGTCCCCAGAGGCAGGAAGCATAAGAGCCACTGCAGAGCTTTCTCTTCTGGACATCATAAAGGTCTGCTCTGTAACTGCCCTTCATGGAGGGCAGGCTCCACGTGAAGATAAATGCTCAACAGCAAGGCACTTTGCTTGAATCATCAAGTACACTTATCTCTGTGAGAAGTGTCCGAGAGAAGGCTGGCAGCATTAAAGCCATTGCAAATCTCTCAATTCAGAATATGAAAATCATAGCCCACTAGTGTGAGACACAGGAAGCAAGAAAAAATCACTAGTCCAACTGAAGCTGAGAAGGCAGAACTGAGGTCTCAAGTTATTTGCTTAAATTCATACCTGATGGTGAGGGAGTGACTGAGGACTTCAATGATATGGAACCTGAAGAGGCCAAGAGAGGTGTGGGATGGCTGAGAGGTCCAGAAGCAGCTGGCTTGGAGGCAGGAAAGAATGGTGGCATCGAGGCGTTAGCAGGAGAAGAGGCAGCCATGGCAGTAAACCTGAAAAACGGCAGCCAAATGCCTCAGAAGAGGCTGCTAGAAGGTTCTTTCACACTGGCACCAAGCGATGTCGTCAATGGATAACTTACTTTGACTACTTTTTTGCCTTCAGAAAATAATAAGTTCAGCTATTGCTTATAAAAGGTGAAAGCTGCAAGGAAACATTTATCTTACAGTCTGCATATTTAGAAATGAACTATTCAACTAAATTGTCAAGGATGTAACTTGAAGATAAAAGCAGGGTTATCATAATATGAAATACGTCTAGTGTATCCAGCTCAGTAAAAAAAGTGGGGAGTGGGACCCAATTAGGCTTAGGAGAGTTTAGCACCTTCCCTTTACCAAGGAAATGACTGAGAACTCATTTTAGGGGTGATCGCTTTCTCTGGGGAATGAAAAAGAAGAGGAAAACAGGTCACTACCTTTGTATCTTACTATGCTTACTGTCTAAAGGGAATGTAAAGTCAATTCACCTAAAAAGCAGAAGTCTCTAAGCCACCCAAATAGTCAGCATTAGATGACTTGTCATATGAATTGTGGTGCAGCCAACAAAATGGAATACTATGCAACCCTTAGAATGCAGTGGCTGTGTGCTGATCTGATAGCAACAATAACAGCAACAGCAGCAGTACCAGAGTAACAACAGAGTACAGGCGAGCAGGGGACATGCTGGGCGTATTTACACTCGGTGGTGATCTTGGGAGGAGTTGCTTCCCTCAAGAGGCTTACAATCTAGTGGGGAGTACAGAACCAGTAGATAAAGGAGCAAATAAATAAGAAATGAATAAGCTACAGGACCTAGATCTGGAGGGAACTGGACACCATGCTAAAGGTTGGAACGATGTGGAAAGCAGTGAGAAGTCGCTGGGGACTATCAGGCAGAAGAGGCGCCTCCTACGTTTACAATTTCATAAGATCACTTTGGTGGCCTCCTATGTTTACAATTTCATAAGATCACTTTTAAAAGTAAGGAATATCTCCTACATTTGTATGTGAAAAAGCAAAATAAACATTTAAATATAAATCCCTAGTAGTCAAAAAAATAAAATGCCGAGAGACCCTTCTAGACTCTATCCAGAAATAATAAGTGAAAATTTTTGAAACACTGCAAGAATTAGTAAAATGTGACACAGAGACACAAAGTTTCCTGAAATGCAAACTTTTTATGTTGGATGAATTTTTACCATTTGCAAGTATTACTTTGGGGAAAACATTCTATCCATGTAACTCCACTCACGGTGACTTTACTTCCAGCAAATGACGTGCCATATTTCTACCCATCCTACAAAAGAATCAGACTTTTAAAGTGACTCACTTTTCACTAAGGTTGACTTTGACCGCAGAGGTTGAAGGTGGGAAGGTGGGCTTCATTGCTGTGTTTGGAGCAGGCACACTTGGCACTGGTGTACTTTCCAGGGTAGGCTTAAAACCCGATGGTCCAAAAGGGAATGAAGCAGCTGCCGGGGCCATAGGAGACACTGCAGAGGTGGGGGTCGGGGAGGCTTTAGAAGGAGGAGCAAAAGAGAAGGTAGATGCGCCAGAGCCCAGGGCTGCTTTGGAGCTGTCAGAGCCACTGGAATACGAAGGGGGCTCCCCAGTGACAGAAGTGGGTGATTTCAAGGATGAAGAGCCAAAGGCGAACACAGCAGGGGCTCCAGCAGCAGAAAGCAAAGAGAAGTTGGCGAGGGGAGACGCAGGTGATAAAGAGGGCAGAGAGGCAGAGGCCGCAGCTGCAGAGGCATCCAGTTTCTGTGGAGCTTGAGGGGAGGTCGGCATAGTAGGAGTACTTCCTGCAGTGAAAAAAAGGAGAAAAAGGAAAAGTTAACACTGCCGCTGTGGAGGTCCACATAACAGAAAGCAAGTGAAAAAGAGTTTATGGTGGAATGAAGCCAGAAATGGTCCTAGTTCAAGAAGAAAAACAAAAAGATGAGAAGAGAGTTAATATTGGACTTCTCACCTAGGAGAAGATGTATAAAACTGACCAGGCATGGTGGCTCATGCCTGTAATCCCAGCACTTTGGGAGGCCAAGGCAAGAGAATTGCTTGGGCCCGGGGGTTTGAGAACTCATCTCTTTAAAAAAAAAAAAAAAGCCAGTCATGGTGACACATGCCTATAGTCCCTGTTTCTCAGGAGACTGAGGCAGAAGGACTGCCTCAGCCCAGGAGATCAAGGCTGCACTGAGCTGTGATCATGCCACACTCTCCAGCCTGGGTGACAGAGGAAGACTCTGAATCAACAACAAAAACAAAAAACCAAAACAAGCAAAAAAAATCTTATTAATGAGATATCATCGTATTTCAAAAAAATGTATGAAACTCTGAAGGAAAAAGGAACTGAGAAAGACATTGGACTAACAGGACTTCATGGACACCCAACTGAAGAATACAGAAAAAAACACTCTTCTCAAGGTTACTATGGTACACAAAACGAAAAATTCTGTAACACTTCATTAACACGAGGAAAAAATTTTAATTCAGACCTGCACCTCATAATATTCACTAAAAGCAAGTCCAGATGAAGTAAAGGTGTATTTTTTTTCAGGAAAAACTCCCCAACCGTGTTTTTCCCTCTGCTCTCACCACCGCAATCATCAACACAGAAAACGACTTCTGAGAACAAATGTGGGGGTTTCACCCCACCATCAAGCAGGCACACCAGCTAGGTATCCTCCAGTTCAACCCAATTCTACCTGGAGATAATGTCAGATTCCACAGGGTGAGGGCTCAGTCCCACAAGACTGCTGCCCCTCCCCAGATATCAGTCCCAAGAGTGGACCTGTGGAACTTCTGACCAACTGGCTTCAAGTTGGGGTTCCCACGACCCCTCTCTTTGGGTTTGATTACTTTGCTGGAGGGGCTCACAGAACTCAGGGTAACACTTATTTACTGGCTTATTCTAAAGGACATTCTTTTTTTTATGTCGGAGTCTCACACTGTGGCCCAGGCTGGAATGCAGTGGCACACTCAAACCACCACAGCCTCGACCTGCTGGACTCGGGCAATCCTTCTGCCTCAGCCTTCCAAGCAGCTGGAACTACAGGCACGCGCCTCCACACCTGGCTAATTTTTTTGATTTATTGTAGAGATGAGGTCTCACCAAGTTACCCAAGCTAGTCTCGAACCCGTGGGCTCAGACAACCCGCTCACCTCGGTCTCATAAAGTACTGGGATTATAGGCGTTAGCCACTGCGCCCGGCTATAAAGGACATTTTAAAGGACACAGATGAAGAGATGCAAGGGGGGAGGTAAGGGGACAGGGATGTAGTGCCTCCATGCCCTCCCCAGGCATGACCATCCTCCAGGAACCTCTAGACCAGCTCTCAAGCTTCGTCCTGGGTTTTTATGGAAGCTTCAAGACACCGGCATTCCTTTCCCCAGGGTATAGAGCAGGATCTCCTTGGGAATGGTTTTAACACCCACAGTCAGAACTGGGGGAGGTTAGAATCCTTGGGGCACGTGAACGGAGAACAGAAGGTCAGAGATTCTGTTCCCTGAGGCCTAAAGCGCCACAACAAGATTGAAAGAACTGTACCAAGGGCAATGGGAGTTATGAGCCAAGAACCATGGATGAAAACCAGTATCTTTCAGGGGGACCAAAAAAACCTGGAATTTATTTATTAAAAAGTGTACATCTTTAAACTTCGGTCACCTTCAAAATACTCTCCATTTAATGTAATATACTTATCCACTTTTTCCACTGCTCAAAACAGTTTTGTTTTTTTTTTTTGAGTTGGAGTCTCACTCTGTTGCCCAGACTGGAGTGCAGTGGCTGCTCCCGGCCACCGCAGCCTCGACCTGCTGGGCTCCGGCGATCCTTTCGCCTTAGCCCTCCAAGTAGCTGGAACTACAGGCACACGCTACCACGCCCGGCTAATTTTTGATTTATTGTAGAGATGAGGTCTTGCCAAGTTGCCCAGGCGGGTCTCGAACCTGTGGGCTCAGGCAATCCACTCACCTCAGCCTCCCAAAGTGCTGGGATTACAGGCTGAGCCACCAAGCTGGGCTCAAAACAGGTTTTAAACTCATCAGTTTTGGTGCTTTTTAGTGCTTCTGCTGTTTTTTGTTGCACCCCTTTCCACATCAGCAAAACATTTCCCTTTGAGGACTTTTTTCATCCGGGGAAATAAAAAAGTCACTCAGGGTGAGATCAGGTGAATAGAAGCATAGGGTCATGACGTTTTTGGTCAAAAGCTGCCGAACACTCAGCACCATGTGGACAAGTGTGCTCCTAAATCACTCATCATAAAATGGGCAAATGCACTGAAAGAATCTCCAAAAAAATTCACTGATGCCAAATGTAGCCTCTCACAACAACACGAGCTGGTACACTGATGTCATGAGTTCCTAGAACACTCACCTAGTGGGGATATACTACAACAGATATGCCCTCCAAAAAGTAATTCTGGTTTTCTTTGTATCCCCCTTGAATATCACACCACCACATATGTATATCACACATATGTATGTAGAAAAAAGCACATATATCCCAAAGGAGGCAAAAGATGAGTTGATATATGTCAGGTCTCTGAGAGCCTAACGTCCTGATAAATTTGGAGATGACAGAAAAAAAAATCACAAAAGGAGATTTAAAAAATGACTACTTAGGCATGACAAAATAACTACAAGGTAAATGATCTAAAGAGATCTATAGAAAATGACAATATGTTTCTAAAAACTCATTCAAGATATTAAAATTTCAAGATACTAATAATTATAAGCTGGAAACATAACTTACAAAAGAAAATATATCAATTTCTCTAATCACAGAAATAAAAATTTAAATGAGGTGTATGTTTTATTGCACTTCAAATCATCAAATTCAAATACATATAATCCATTGTGTTTGGAACAAGAAAAACAAACCTGAGGCCGGGCTTGGTGGCTCAGCCTGTAATCCCAGCACTTTGGGAGGCCGAGGCAAGTGGACTGCCTGAGACAGTGGGTTTGAGACCCACCCGGACAACTTGGCGAGACCTCGTCTCTATGATAAATCAAAAATTAGCCAGGTAAGGTAGCGCGCGCCTATAGTTCCAGCTACTTGGAAGGCTGAGGCGGAAGGATCGCCGGAGCCCCTCAGTTCGAGGCTGCGGTGGCTGGGAGCATGCCACTGCACTCCAGGCTGGGCGACAGAGTGAGACTCCAACTCAAACAAAACAAAAAAAAAGAAAAAGAAAAACAAACCTGAAAGGTTTCTGATCATTGGTAGGTAACTAGTCTATTAGCAAGGATTATTAGAAAACATTTTGGCACTATGTCTTCATAATCATAAAAAAATGGACCCAATAATTCTACTTCTAAGAATAAAATATACAAAAATAATCTAAAAAATTAAGATACTGACTACAATTCAAATGGTAAAAAATAGCCAACAGAATGTTAAGCAATCATTCTTTTAAACGGATCACACAGAATACAAAAGAATCTGGATCATGCATATAATTTAAATTTAAAACCAGCACAGCAATTATGTGCACATTATGATTACAACTGTGAAGAAAGATGCTTATGAAGGAACACTGGGGCAGGGCATGGTGACTCATGGCTCACACCTGTAATCTTAGCACTCTGGGAAGCCAATTGGAAGGATCACTTGAGCCCAGGAGTTCAACACCACCCTGGGCAACACAGTAAGACCTTGTCTCTACAAAAAAAAAAAAAAAAATCAAAAAAATTTAGCTGGGCATGATAGCACCCACCTGTAGTCCTGGTTACTCGGTAAGCTGAGGTGAGCCAAGGTGAGCCATGATCATGCCACTGCACCCCAGCCTGGGGAACCAAGTGAGACCTTGACCCAAGAAAAAAAAAAAAAAAAGAGAGAAAGAAAAACACTGGAAAGAGTTTAATTTTTTTTATATTTTTCAAACTTTCTATACAGCAAACATATTAATCTTTAAATTAACTAACTACCTAAGTAAATTAAAAAGCAATGCTTTTGTGTCAATACACTTCCTAATTAAATTAACAGTCATTCGTTCTTCCCAATTACCTATGATGACAGTTTATCCTCCTGGAAGGTACTCTGTCTAAAGCAATGAAAATACTTAGGATACAAGTATGAAAATATCACTTTCTGAAAACCCAGACCCACGTACATTGTCACTTTGAGGAAAGTATAATGATGCAAGCAAATCTATTCTGTTAATACTTCTTTTAAGCCACACACAATGGCTCATGCTTGTTATCCCAGGACTTTGAAAGGCTGAAGTGGGAGGACTGCTTGAGCCTAGGAATTCAAGACCAGCCTGAGCAACACAGGGAGACTTCACCTCCAGAAAATATCAAAAAAAGTAGCCAGGCAAGGTGGTGCACCTGTATATCCCAGCTACTCCAGAGGCTGAGGTGGAAGAATCACCTGAGCCCAGGACATCAGGGCAGCGGTGAGCTGTGATTGTGCCACTGTACTCCAGCCTGGGTACCAAAACAAAACAAAAAACAAACAACAAAAATACCTTGACTTATTTTACATAATAGATATGGAACCAGGAATAGTTAGCTTCTTTAAAGATACAAGCACAGGGCCGGGCTCAGTGGCTCAGCCTGTAATCCCAGCACTTTGGGAGGCTGAGGTGAATGGATTGCCTGAGTCCGCGGGTTCGAGACCCGCCTGGTCAACTTGACGAGACCTCATCTCTACAATAAATTAAAAATTAGCCAGGCATGGTAGCGTGCGCCTGTAGTTCCAGCTACTTGGAGGGCTAAAGCGAAAGGATCCCCGGAGCCCAGCAGGTCGAGGCTTCGGTGGCCAGGAGCGGCCACTGCATTCCAGTCTGGGCGACATAGTGAGACTCCAACTCAAAAAAAAAAAAAAAAAAAAGATGCAAGCACATGGATGTTAAACACTTACATGCATAGTAGGTAGACTAACATGAAATATATATGCCAGACTCTAAGAAACCAAAGGCATTTCTCCAGTGAAAATAGGACTGATTCTTTGAAAATCATCATGCTCTTACTGTCTCTGATCATTCAATACCATATCCTTAGAACTGCAGTGTAGAAATGAACGCAACCACTAATGAATGTTTTCACTTAGGCTGTAGCTAGTCTTCCAAGTTGATGGAACAGACTTCTTCCACACTGATGGGCTCTCTTCCATCTGAACATGACTATTTCCTTTGGACCAACCATGAGGGAAGAGGGGAGTTTCTCCAAGAAAGGATAACAGGAAAACTGGCTTCTGGTTGTGCTCTGGTGTGTAATGGGGTAGTAGCAGGGTCCATCCACTGAACCATGCTCAGAAACAAACCATACCACAAGTTCTTGACATTACTGGCCACCTTGCCTGTTACAGACAGACCAAGCAACTGGGAACAGGTAGCTCATGGTACTCATGACCACTTAATAAAGGGAAAAAACAACTCAGAGAACATACACACTATGGATAATAAAGTATCTCAATAAAACACTGGTATACTCTATGCAAGCTATCTGGTACATAACTTGGGGTCACACTACCAGTTGGTAGGGCCCAAGTATCAGAGTGGCTCTATTTATGAAGTACAATTGGCTCTGCAATGAAAAGCAGTGAGAAAATACACCCTAAATATTGTCAACCTTACCCACACAAACTAGTCAACAAATGTTTCCTTAGATAAGGGACTGGTGATACTAGAAGAAAAAAATTATATTAACTATATATTTGAGGCCTGGTGCGGTAGTTCAAGCTTGTAATCTCAGTAATTCGGGAGGCCAAGGCGAGAGGACTACCTGAGCTCAGGGATTTGACACTAGTCTGGGCAACTTGGTAAGACCTCATCTCTACAATAAATTTTTAAAAAATGAGCCAGGCATGGTAGTACACACCTCTAGTTCCAGCTACTTGGAAGGCTGAGGCAGAAGACTTGCCTGAGCCCAGCAGCTTGAGGCTGCAGAGGCCATCAGCGTGCCACTGCACTCCAGCCTGGGCAACAGAGTGAGACTCTGACTCAAAATAAATAAATAAATAAATAAATAAATAATTTTTAAAAATATTTATTAGAGACAGTGATGTAATCATAGCAACACAGTGAGACTCTGACTCAAAATAAATAAATAAATAAATAATAATTTTTAAAAATATTTATTAGAGACAGTGATGTAATCATAGCTCACTGAAACCTCAAACTCCTGGGCTCAAGCAATCCTCCCACCAAAGTTTCTTGAGTAGCTAGGACTATAGGTGCACACCACCATGCCTGGCTAATTTTTTATAGAGATGAGATCTAGCTCTGTTGCTCAGGTTGGTCTCAAACTCCTAGCTTCAAGTGATCCTCCTGCCTCAGTCTCCCAAAGTGTTGGGATTACAGGCATGTAATCCACTATATTAGTTATATACTAATGGAATTTAAAAGGAGAAATATTGGTGAAATTTCAGTATATGAGATAATATTCTTTTTAAAAGTTTTACATTTTCTTCTCACAGTGATACAATGCCATTGTGAAAATGTTTAAAATGCAGGTTTAGTATTTATTTGAGTCCATTCATTTGCATGAAGAACATGGGACAAAATGTTGACTATGACTACTGCTTGACGGCTTTCAATGATTTTCTCCAATAAACATGTTACTCTTAGGCAATGTTTTCACAAAGAAGGATAAAGCAAATCTAAAGAAAGTAAAACAAACAAAAAACATATATCCCCATGTTCCCACCAAGCAGATATACATCTTTCAAATTATATATATATATTTTTTGAGTTGGAGTCTCACTCTGTCGCCCAGACTGGAGTGCAGTGGCCGCTCCCGGCCACCGCAGCCTCGACCTGCTGGGCTCCGACGATCCTTCTGCCTCAGCCTTCCAAGTAGCTGGAACTACAGGCGTGAGCTACCATGCCCGGCTTATTTTGTGATTTATTGTAGAGATGAGGTCTCGCCAAGTTGCCTAGGCGCGTCTCGAACCCGCGGGCTCAGGCAATCCACTCACCTCAGCCTCCCAAAGGCATGGGATTACAGGCTGAGCCACCGAGCCCGGCTCAAATATTTTTTGTATGTTTATGTTTTTCTAATACAAAATGATGGCAGAATATAGCAGGTTTTTAAAATATATTCCACTCATTCCTTGTCAATAAATATAACATTTTTACTGTATAACTGTATAGCACTGTACAACCATTTATTTAACCAGTCCTAAACAGACCATAGTATACAAGATCTCATAACAGGATACTGTTGGGATCCATCTAGCTGATGTTCCTTGATTTCTAAGATAAGATAATGGCTGGAGAATAAAGCCTGGACATAAGGGAAGGCAAGTATGTGCATGTGTGTTCAAAAAAAAGATCCGTCCATGACTTCCGAAGATAAACTGGTCAGGTAAAGATACCCAATATGGATGCTTACACCATTCTTATCTTTGGAAATACTCCTGTGTAAGCCCCCAGTGCTCCCTTACTGATAAAGCAGGTAAGGCACATACCTGGTGACTTGGGTTGTCGCTCTCCCTCTAAAGAGAGCCGCTCCGGTGTCCTGATGGGACACTTAACCCCAGGATTTTGATTGATCATATAAAATGGACAAAGCACACCATCTGTTGAAAGTAACATGAGAACTGGAGCAGGAGGAAGAGTCTTTTCATCATCTGTTAAAAAAGAAAACAAAAGCGATAAAAGAGCCACGTCAAGCAAAGAGCCTGGGCCCGGAAGGGAAAGACTGCCCTAGACAAGAAGAGGGATTGAGGGACTCATCTCAATAGAGCTGGAGTCAGTTTGTTCGGATTCAGATCAGAACAGCTTTTCATACTCCAACAACTTAAAGAGAGCTCCTGCCACTATCAGATGGCCCCATCCTGCTAAGCCCTGCCTAGAATCCCCATCAGTCCCTAGCAGCTCTGATTCTCCCAAAGGTCCCTCAGTTTTTTTATAAGCATCTCAGTGTTCAGGAGGTAGGTTCGGCATTCCCTCCAACCCAGACAAGAGTCTCTATGAAGTACTTGGTTTAGTAGAAAAATGACAGACTAGACTCTGGAAAACACACAGTAGCACACAGAAAGACAAGTCAAACTACTTTATACTTATTCACAACTGGATCATAAGTATATATTTTGTCAATTAAGAGTTCAGGAGAGAGATCTGGTGTGATGGCTCATGCCTGTAATTCCAGCACTTTGGGAGGCCGAGGTGGGCAGATTGCTTGAGCTTAGGAGTTTGAGACCAGCCTGGGCAACATAGAGAAATCCTATCTTATCAAAAATGATATACTATAGGCCAAGCTCGGTGGCTCAGTCTGTAATTCCAGTGCTTTGGGAGGCCAAGGCGAGTGGATTGTCTGAGCCTGCGGGTTCGAGACCTGCCTGGGCAACTTGGCGAGACCTCATCTCTACAATAAAATTTTTTTTCAAAGCCGGGCTTGGTGGCTCAGCCTGTAATCCCGCGCCTTTGGGAGGCTGAGGTGAGTGGATTGCCTGAGCCTGCGGGTTCCAGACCCGCCTGGGCAGCAAGACCTCATCTCTACAATAAATCAAAAAATCAGCCAAGCATGGTAGCGCATGCCTGTAATTCCGGCTACTTGGAAGGCTGAGGCGGAAGGATCGCCGGAGCCCAGCGGGTCGAGGCTGTGGTGGCCGGGAGCGGCCACTGCACTCCAGTCTGGGCAACAGAGTGAGACTCCAACTCAAAAAAAAAAACTCGCTAGGCGTGGTAGCGCGCGCCTGTAGCTCCAGCTACTTGGAAAGCTGAGGTAGAAGGATCGCCCAAGCCGTGCCACTGTACTCCAGTCTGGGTAATGGAATGAGACACCAACTCAAAAAAAAAAAAAACAACAACTATAAAATAATATAAAACAAAATTAAAAGACTTCAAGAGAATCAGAGCAAATGAACTAATCAGACCAGGGAAAGCACAAGGAACCTAATGGTGCCCAACAAGAACACCTCTCTAACCTGAAAAACCAGACATCAAAGACTTTCCTCTGTTGCACTTTCGCATTTCACTGAATACACAGTGCCAAGCTCCTGCAAGGGAGGTCTCTGCACAGCACATACCCAAGCCTAATTTGGAAATCAAGGGCTTGAGGTCTTCATTTTCTAATCCTCGTCTTTAAACCAAGGATCGAGGGCAGTACTGGGTGAGAGTACTGCTCCTTCAGGAGGTCACCAGAAAAATGGGTTTGACAGAAAAAAAAAATCAAGCTATGAAATCCTGACATTCTATATTTAACCAGATTCTAAAGTACAACTAGATACGTGCATGGGTGCACACATACACATAGACATATACACCAATGTGTCTGGCTTTGGCTTGACAATGAACAGCTATTCAAACTAATTCAATGTTGCCACAATGCACCCTGTATCACTCTTCAGGGTAGAAGAGTGCTGCTGTAAGTTTAAAGGGCCCAGCAGAGTTGACTCTGTCATGAACATGTGTGATGAGTTTTTCCTTCTTTTCCAAAGAAGGCTATTTCTGCACTAAGCACCAGGCTATACTTACTGATGGTGATTTCCACTTGGTTAGTATAATCTATGGCAACTCCCACAGGTAAGGAGTCATCACTCTTGTCTGTCACAGGCAGTTCAGCTCGACTCGAATCCTCCAGTAGCCAAGATTCCCAATTAATCTAAAAAAAAAAAAGAGAAGCAAATACCATGTTGGTTTGAGCTTTGCACTGATTTCTCCCAGTACCATTCAAACAGGAGAGAACAAGATGCCTTACTTGGTTTAGATTCATGTGTTGGACTAGGAGGCTCTGAAATTCAGTAAACCATGAGTAGCCCAGCAAGTAAGAGGGGAATTTTTCAAATCAAGCCCTCCATCTCTTTCTGTTGTACCAAGTCTCAACTTTGTGAATTATCAGGATTACAAGGGACCTTGTACTACAACCAGGTAGACTGCTGTCAATGAGGGGCAATTCCAGTAGCTACACAAAACCAGTCAACACCTGCCCCTAGTTACTGTGAACTGGACCCAGGAATCCAGCTGATCTCTGCTTGGGTCTTCCGCAGAGAAGCCTATAAAGCTGGCCTGTGTTCAGACATCCTGTGCTTGCTTGTCTACAACTCAGAAGGTGACTTTATTTATTTATTTTATTCATTTTTTTAAGAGTCGAGGTCTCTCCAAGTTGCTTGGGCTGGTCTTGAAGCCGCAGGCTCAGACAATCCACACATTTCGGCCTCCCGAAGTGCTAGGATTACAGGCTGAGCTACCAAGCCCAGCCAGAAGGTGACTTTAATTCTTATGT
Organism: Carlito syrichta; assembly: GCF_000164805.1. NCBI lineage: Eukaryota > Metazoa > Chordata > Mammalia > Primates > Tarsiidae > Carlito > Carlito syrichta. Next base: position 133,547 of record NW_007247110.1, read on the forward strand.
TACCAGTTCTTGGCATCAGTTGCTCAGACTGATCAGTCTTCTTGCCCCTGCATTCTTTGAGAAACCCATAAGTCTCCCTAGTAAACCTCTCTTTTGCTTCAGTTCACTTGGATGGGCTCTGTTCCTTCCAACAGATGACTCCTGGGTTTTTTCACTAACATTTTGTCTAGCTTGCAGTGATACCAGAACTGGGCAGCTAGAATCACAGAGAAATGGTGCTCAATGAGTAACAAAATAGTAAAAACAAGAAGCTGCTCAGGAAAGGAAATGTAATCATACTACATGACTTAGCTATGGAGTAGATAATAGACACATCTGTACTAACATAAACAAATCTGGCCGGGCTCAGTGGCTCAGCCTGTAATCCCACGCCTTTGGGAGGCTGAGGTGAGTGGATTGACCGAGACCGCGGGTTCAAGACCCGCCTGGGCTGCGAGACCTCATCTCTACAATAATATAAAAAAATCAGCCGGGCGTGGTAGCGCGCGCCTGTAGTTCCGGCTACTCGGAAGGCTGAGGCGGAAGGATTGCCGGAGCCCAGCAGGTCAAGGCTGTGGTGGCCGCGAGCAGCCACTGCACTCCAGTCTGGGCGACAGAGTGAGACTCCAACTCAAAAAAACAAAAACAAAAACAAAACACACATAAACAAATCTGATTTCTACTTTTTTTTTTTAAATTGGAATCTCACTCTGTCACTCAGGTTGAAGTGCAGAGGCATGATCATGGTTCACCGTAGCCTTGAACTCTTGGGCTCAGGCGATCTTTCCACCTTAGTCTCCCAAGTAGCTGGGACTACAGGTGCATGCCACCATGTCCTGCTGGTTTTTGTTTATAAAATTTGTTTAAATTTTTTATTTTTTTGTAGAGACAATGTCTCGCTATGTGGCCTAGACATGTCTCAAACTCCTGGTCTCAAGCAATCTTCCCGCCTCAGACTTCCAAAGTGCTGGGATTACAGGCATGAGTCGCCACGCCCAGCCTTGATTTCAACTTTAAAAACAATCCATAGACAAAATAAAGAAGGCTTAATAATCGGTATAGGACAGAATATAATTTTATAAAAGAGAAGACACAGATGATAATAGCTGGAAGAGTTAAAGGAAAGGGTGAGGGTGCTAAGACATGCCTCTCACAAAGTGGAAGATCAAGAGATACCACCAGAAATGAAAGTAAAAAATATCACATAAAGTTACAAAGGTAGCCAGACACGGTGGCTCACACCTGTAATCCCAGCACTTTGGGAGGCCGTGGCAGGAGGATCACATGAGCCCAGGAGTTTGAGACCAGCCTGGGCAACAGTGCGACCTCGTCTCTACAAAAAAGTCAAATTAACCAGGTGTGGTGGCACTTGCCTGTAGTCCCAGCTACTTGGGAAGCTAAGGCAGAAGGATCAGCTGAGGCCAGGAGGTAGAGACTGCAGTGAACTGTGACCGGGCACTGCACTCCAGCCTGGGCAAGAGTGAGATCCCTGCCTCAAAAAAAAAGGTATGTTTCAAAAGTGTGAATCCATGAAATACTTGTGTTAATAAATTGTTACTGACGTCATTCTACGAGAGACAGTTCTACAGCAGCCGATCAGACTGCTGAACTCTGGCCTCTGACCCAAAAACAGACCACTCTAGACACTACAAGCCATGCCCCTCACAGTGGGCCACGTTACCACCCTGAGAGTGATGGAGAACTGCTGAATAGCTGAAGAGGCACAGAGGACCTGTGCATGGCATGGGCACAGAGTGTCTATGTGTGGGCTGGGGAAATCTTGCTTCTTATTTATAGGGGGGCACCATACATGCTTAAACTCAAGGCAGATTTTCACAAGAAAAGCTGTCCCTTTCACTGCACCATCTCTGGTGGACTCTGGCATGCACTCTGTATCATCTACAAGTGGATGGTAACAACTACTCCCTCAGCTCACTTTGGCCCTGAAAGGAAGACAACAGAAAACAAGGGACTTATATGCACAGGTGCTTTTCTATTTCTGGCAGGTTTCCACAGTCAAAGTATTTCTGATGAATCTCAATTTGGTATGATTTGCAAGTTTTTCTTCCATAATTGAGATGAGTTACAGTGAACTGTATAGAAGAGGCAGGTTCAAGTAACAGGAAGAAAATAAAGATAGTAAGACAGAACAAGGCAGGAAAAGCCTCCTACACATCCAAGGATATTCCAGTTGGAGACTGATTAACAGTAGCTTTCCAAAGACCATGGATGAATCCTAAAAGAACAGAAGGGTTTTTTATGACACTAGAGGAACTGCGTAAATCTGATACCCATTTCTCCAATGCAATAGCCAAGCCATTTGGTCCAAGGTACTTTTTCATTTAAGCTTTGCTGTCATCCAGAAACTCATTAAAAGGATGTGAGCTCATCTAAACCTTAACCACGTACTTAATTCCCTCCAAAAATCTTTCTCAGAAAAGTATCACATAAAAGTGACAAAAAAGAGAGGTTTACCTGATCACTTTGTCGAGCAAGGATACTAACTTCTGTTGAAGCTGCAGAGGCCGCCAGCACTAAATCCCTTAAAGAATAAAACCAGAGACCATCAAATTCAAACACAGCAACAGTTCTGCCCTAACTTGGGCCTGTGGTAACATCTGTAAGGATTTCCGCTATATGCCAAGGAGAGGGCAAGGTCTCCTATCTGGCTGAAGAAAGGTGGGAAGAGTCTAGATGTAAAGCCCTGCAGAATCGCCCCATTGCCCACCAATGTGAAGACAAAGGAAAACACAACAGAGTCAAATCAGAGTCACACGAATACACCATCCAAAGCAGAGTAATCCAGCGAGAGGCGTGGAAGCATTGCTTCAAGTAGCTTCAAAGGGAAACTCTGCTCTCAGAAGGACACTTTCATATATTCCTTAAATATCAGTATCTTTATTAAGTCCTCACTAGGGCGTTATTGAGAAAACTGGATGTTTAAGACCAGTATGTATTCAATCTAAATAATGCAAGATTGAGAAGTAGAAGTAGCAGTCAGGAAGACAATCAAGCATCAGCTGAAAATACATCCAGGGCATCTCAGCCTCTACTTTCCTCTCTTACAGAGAAGACTTCCCAGCAGAACAAGTAGCCTCAGGTGTGACCTGCCAGTGACAGCGGGATGCCCTGCCCAGGGATCTGCTCACCACTCCTCAACGTAGCTGAGATAGTAATGGTGCTGCCTCTCCGTGCAGCTGCCATAGCAGGGCTCCATAAAGTTCACGAATATCTCTGGGTGTTTTTCTTCTTTTTTCTACAATGAACAGAGTAAGAAATACAACTTGTGCAAATTTTCTTTAATCCTACAGAGTTAAAAGACTCAAAAGATAAATCACTTAAGTTTTATGAGAAAATTGACTCAAAATTCAAGTCCAAATATACAGACATGACATAAAGGCAGCATTGAGTAGTGCAAAGAACAAATGTGGGCCAGTGACCTAGCTGCACTTAAACTCTGTTCTGACACTCTCTGCTTATGTGACAAGCACAGATTTCTCAAACTCTGATATTGTTTTCTCATGTGTATACTAGATCTACTAAGCCTACTTCAGAGCTCTTGTAAGTGTAAAATGAAATGTACACATAGAGCAGCCTGCCCAGTACAGACAATACAGCAACAGCCAATAAATGCCAGGATTGGCTGGGTGCAGTGGCTCACTCCTATAATCTCAGCACTCTGGGAACGCGAGATGGAAGGATTGTTTGAGCCTAGGCAACACAGTGAGACCTCATCTCTAGCAAAAAAAAAAAAAATTAGCCAGGCATGGTAGCGCACGCCTGTAGTCCCAACTAGACAGGCGGCTGAGGAAAGAGGATCATCTGAGCCCGGCTGAGGAAAGAGGATCATCTGAGCTAAGCCAAGAACATGCTACTGTGTTCCAGCCTAGGTGACAGAGTGAGACTCCAGCTCAGAAATAAACAAAAAAACAAACAAACAAATAAATAAATGCCAGTGTTAATTTTACCTCTGAGAATAATAAAATTCTAATGCTATCTTGAATTAAGACAGCTCTGTCAGCATATTTTTAAAATTCAACCTCATAGGCCAGGTGCAGTGGCTCACATCTGTAATCCCAGCACTTTAGGAGGCTGAGGCGAGAGGACTGACTGAGTTCAGGGGTTCGAGATCAGTCTGAGCAACAAAGAGACCTCGTCTCTACAATAAAATAAAAAAATCAGCCAGGCATGGTACCACATGTCTGTGGCTTCAGCTGCTTGGAAGGCTGAGGCAGAAAAATCACCTGAGTCCAGCAGGTCGAGGCTACGATGGCCATGAGTGTGCTACTGCACTGTAGCCTGGGCAACAGCGTGAGACTCTGACTTAAAAAAACAAACAAAAAAATACAGGTGCAGTGGCTCACGCCTATAATTCCAGTATTTTGGGAAGCTGAGGTGAGAGGATTGCCTGTTCCCATGGGTTCAAGACCAGCCTGGGCAACATGGTGAGACCTCATCTCTACAAGAAATCAAAACTTAGCTGGATGTGGTAGCACACATCTGTAGTTAATTCCAGCTACTTGGAAGGCTGAGGTGGAAAGATCACCTGAGTCCAGCAGGTTGAAGCTGTGGTGGCCGTGAGCAGTATGCCACTGCACTCCAGCCTGGGCAACAGAGTGAGACTCCGACTTGGAAAAAAAAAAAATCAACCTTATCAGAAACCCAAAGAGTTAAAAACAAGACATCACTGGCCGGGTGACGTGGCTCAGTCTATAATCCCAGCACTTTGGGAGGCGGAGGTGAGTATTGCCTGAGCCAGGGAGTTTAAGACCAGCCTGGGCAACTTTGTGAGACCTTATCTCTACAATAAATCACAAAAATTAGCTGGGTGTGGTGGAGTGTCTGTAGTTCTAGCTACTTGGGAGGCTGAGACGGAAGGATCACCCGAGCCCAGCAGGTCGAGGCTGCGGTGGTCGTGAGCGTGCCAATGCGCTCTAGCCTGGGCCCCAGAGTGAGACTCCAACACCAAAAAACAAAACAAAACAAACAAACAAACAAAAAAAACAAGACATCAGATTGACAAGGACTAAAAATTGCCACTACTGCATAGTGCCACACATGTTGGATAGTCCCACTGGAGGTAAAAGGACAAATAGGTATAACCTTCCTAAAAGGAACTTTGGCAATATTTTCAAAAGCCTATAAAAAACAATACATCCCTTGACCTAGTAATTTCAGTTCTGGGTATATACTGAATAAACATAATCACATAAACCGTACATAAAAGAAAGTGTCACAGTATTCTTTCAAACAGGGAAGGTGGGGCACAGTGGCTCAAGCCTGAAATCCCAGCACTTTGGGAGGCAGTGAGAGGACTGCCTTAGCCCAGGAGTTCAAGACCAGCCTGGGCAACATAGTAAGACCTTGCCTCTACAAAAAGTAAAATTAGCTGGATGTGGTGGTGCATGCCTGTAGTCCCAGCTACTTGGAAGTGTGAAGCAGAAGAATAGATAGCCTGAGCCCAGTAGGGCAACACTGCAGTGGCTGTAACCACGCCACTGCACTCCAGCCTGGGTAACAGAATGGGACTTTAACTCAAAAAAAAGAGAGAGAGATGGAGGGCGGGGACCAAAACCAACCTGAACACACAACAGTAGTAGAAGAGCAAAACAAATTGATTCTCTAACCAGCTAAATACAAATTTTATTTATTGACACAGAAAGATGTTTGCAATTTACTCCTAAGCAAAACAAGGTTGCAAAACAGAGTAAGTACAACTCCTATTTTTGTTTCACTTAGACATTCGTTTCTATATTTTAAAAATCTGAAAATTTGTATACTAAAATATCAATAGTAGTTGCTGAGAGCTAGGATTAAAAGTGTTTTATTTTGTTTTTTTGAGTTGGAGTCTCACTCTGTTGCCCAGACTAGAGTGCAGTGGCCGCTCCTGGCCACTGCAGCCTTGACCTGCTGGCCTCCGGCGATCCTTCCGCCTCAGCCTTCCGAGTAGCTGGAACTACAGGCACGCGCCTCCATGCCCGGCTGATTTTTTGATTTATAATAGAGATGAGGTCTTACTAAGTTGCCCAGGCGGATCTCGAACCCGCGGACTCAGGCAATCCACTCACCTTAGTCTCCCAAAGCACAGGATTACAGGCTGAGCCACCGAGTCTGGCTCAAAAGTGTTGTTTTTTTTTTTTAAAGGTTTTTTTTGGGGGGGGGGGGGTCTTTTTACTAAGTATTTAAAAAAATATTTTTCTGGACTTTGAAAGCTGATTCTGATTTGCAAACATAAGCTCTGCTTCATTTGCTTTTTCAAATGCCATTGCAATTTAGTCCGCTTTGTTGATTTTTTTACTTTTTTTGAGTAGGGGGTCTTACTCTGTCACCCAGGTTTGGGTGCAGTAGCACGATCATGGCTATCGCAGCTTTGATCTGCTGGGCTCAGGCGATCCTTCCACCTCAGGTCTCCAAGTAGATGGAACTACAGACTCATGCCACCACACTCAGCTGATTTTTAAATTTACTGTAGAAAGAGGTCTTGCCAAGTTGTCCAGGCTGGTCTCAAACCCCTAGTCTCAGGCAATCCTCTCACCTCGGCCTCCCAAAGTGCTGGGATTACAGGCGTGAGCCACTCACCTAGCCTTGTTGATCTTATTATGAATGTTGTTCCCCATCTTACAATTACTCCCTCCCTCAATCCATTTGGTTCTCTTCTCACATGGCTCCTCCTCAGAGGCCTTCCTTGATCACCTGATCTAATTGGCTCCCCAGTCATCATCTTCCCTCAATGCTGCTTTATTTGCTCCATCACCCTAATCAGTCATTCTCCCATCCTTAGTAATGACTACCACATTCATTAGAATGGAAGACCGTAAAACAAAGACGTTGCCTCAGTCACTGGGGTATTCTTACCAGCTTTTTTAAAGCAGTGTCTAGGAGTTGGCATTTGATAAACATGTGGTGAATAAATAAATGAAAGAATTTTAAAAATCAAACTATTTTCTTGCTTTTCTAAAATTTATCAGGTTAATCAAAACTCAGTTTACAGATAAAGCAAAATTAAATTTTACCATTATTTTTAACCTCACAACAAAACAAGAGAAAACACTATAAGTGAACACAATTTTGGTCCCCAGGCCTGTGGTACAGCATTGAAACTTACACTTTGGTCCCTAGGCCTGTGGTGCAACATTGAAACTTAGACCTGAAGTTGCACAACTGTCGCTAGTAAGGAAAGTGAAACCGAAGCCTCCAGTTTCATGAGAAGCATGAGAAGACTTCTCTAATTCTCAAAGAGCAAAAATGTTCCTTCCACACACGTACCGGTAGTAGAGCCATCACCACATCTGGAGATGTTTCCAGGGTCCCATCTGCTGCCGCATATACTATGGTGAAGACATACGTACCAATCCATAGCACATCCAGAACTGAAAGACACACACACCCTAGTCAGTAGGTAATAAAGATCACAGCAACCAGGCACAGCAAGAAGCATATTATGTTTGGAATAGCCATTGTATGCTCTCACGTATAACATATCATTGATAAAAAAATCAAAGTACTATAGCTATAATAAAGGTCCAGATTTCACTGACTGAATATTCACAAGGGTCAAGAAGCCCAAATTCATCTCAAAGTGGTAGTTTTTCTACTGGATTATAATCAGAGCAAATTATAAGGAACTGTAATAAAAGTTGGGATTCATTCATTTACTATGAAACACAGGTGTCACCCAGAGGGTTATCATTTTACACTGATTTAATCAGCTGACAGAAATAGTAGCATTATTCTTGAAGCAGGCCCAACACCTCCTTGAGCCAGTTTGCAGGGACATAACATGATTTAGAATTTCTGTGATACAGACGGTACTTCATTAAGGTTACCCAGATAAGAAACACAATGTTACCTCTGACTGGATGATCTGACTCATAAAATGGAGGACAAGGAATGACTTTTTTTTCCTGCAAAGTCTGAAAAAGATTTTAAAAAGTGTCAAATGAAACAATCCCTAAATCATCGAAACTGCCAAATCCAGTCTATTCCTTAAGATGCCACCTATTCTATCTCCTTGGCCAGGAGAGACTTAATAAGGAGAACAATGCTGTCTACTTCTAGGTCTCGATCCTGCAGAAATGCAGGAACATGTTCAGATAGAGGCAAAAAGAATGGGCAAAGCAATACCATTCATAAGTAGCAAAAGCACTAGCATCTATGCAGATGACCATCAGTAACAGAATAGATAAATTGTGGCACATCTACACCTTGGACTACTATGCAGCCATTAAAGAGAAAGAAGTGGCTTTATATGTAACGAGTTGGAAAAAAGAGCCCCTAAACCACAGAAGCATCCATTTTCTTTGATCCCCACAGTTAGAGAAACTGCATTATAACAGCTTTCTCACTAACTCCTTTTCCCCTTAAGTTCTATTTTTATAGAAAGAATTGAAAACATGAAGTTGGGGAGTAGTGTATGGAATATGATCACATTTTACTTCAAAATAATAATAATAATGCAGTTACTTATAGACTATTTGCATAAGTATCCAGAAAAGTCTGGAAGGCCACTCACTCAACAGTGGGCACTTCTGGAAGGAGGGCTGGGGGCAGAAGGGAAGGGTTCCACTCTTTTCTTCATCCACTGATGGATGTGTTACAATGAGCATAAATTACTTTTTAATAGAAAAAAACAGCCGGGCTCAGTGGCTCAGCCTGTAATCCCGCGCATTTGGGAGGCTGAGGTGAGTGGATTGCCTGAGCCCGCGGGTTCGAGACCTGCCTGGGCAGCGAGACCTCATCTCTACAATCAATCAAAAAATCAGCCGGGTGTGGTAGCGCATGCCTGTAATTCTGGCTACTCGGAAGGCTGAGGCGGAAAGATCGCCGGAGCCCAGCAGGTCCAGGCTGCGATGGCCGGGAGCAGCCACTGCACTCCAGTCTGGGCAACAGAGTGAGACTCCAACTCAAAAAAAAAAAAGAAAAAAGAAAAAAACAAGAAAAACACTCCTAAATCACCCCCCAAAAAGTGGGTAATTTAAGAAAAGTTCTCAAGTTCAAGGGAAGAACTTACAGGAAGATACTGGACTACAGTTCCATTCTGTTTTCCGACCGCCAGCTGCTTTCCTTTGGGGCTCCAGCACACTGAGCAAAGAGAACGAGACCAATAAAAACTGAAGAAAATGGAGCAAAACATCAGATCTATCACACATGGCTAATTACCACTTCTTACTCCTCTGTCAGTCTCTGGAGGACTGCAGGAGCCTCCCTATTTGGCCAAATAAAAAAAAGGAAAATCATTTTAATATAAATCAATTATGATTTATTACTGGGCCACAGAACTGAAGGCTAAAAATGCTTCTTCAACAGATTATTGTCTAGAAAGCTGCAAAGTACAGAAACCTCTGTAGTTTTTAGATAAGAAAGGGAGAATAGAGGTTTTCAAATATCAATAAATCATCTTCCTGCTCCTATTTGATATGTCTAATGCTTTTCCTCCCAAAGGTATACATGACTTTTAGAGTAAGACCCTTTTAGACCCAGAAAACAATTATTCTCAAAAACACAGCTCTGAACCAGCTGTATTAAAATATTTCTCCAAAAAACCTGAAAACTCTCAGGTTAAATTGTGTACGCTGCTTGGCTTCAAGGACATTATCTATGGCAATAAAGAATATTCTCCATTTCTACCAAGAAATCCGCGAAAACCAGAAAACTATCCATCTTTACTTCAATACATTAATTTTTAAATAGGTTGCCACTACTATATTTTATAGTGTAAAAGTCTTCATTACCCACCAGACGTTACTGCTACCGTGGAAGGAAGAGTTGCACACACTTTCACTGTTTCTGTGACTTGTAGTACACTGATAATGCCATTAGCCAGACAAACTGCCACCATGGAGGGGACAGTGGGGTTCCACTTCATATCGATCACCATGCCTCCCGCATCTTTCCATAGCTTATGATAGGCAAATGGTCGCTTCTGCTGTCTGGTCTTTTAAAATGTGCAAAAGTAAATTCATAACTCATAAATGCAGAGGCATTTAATATTTAAAGAAAATTACTGAACATGTAAGTTTGTACACAAGAATATACAACTAAAATCACAGTTCATTTTTCTCCATAACTATAAAAAAAGATTTAGCTCTACACAACAACCTATCTGTGACAGATAATATAAACACAATTTTGAAAGTGGCAATCAATTATTCTAACACACTCAGAGGGATTCCCCATAGAGGAATACCAAATGCAAAATAACCAATAAACAGCAGACACTAGATTAAAATCTTGGCTCTGCTTCTTCATAGTACTGGGACCTTGGAAGACCTGGACAGTTACTTAAACTCTTTGAGCCCGCTTCTCTGTCTATAAGACAAAGATAATATACCTACTACATATAAGGCCATGATAGGTATGAATAAGGGACAAGGGACATAAAGCACTTAGTTAGCCTGGCACACAGTCAGCATTAGCACTCAATATTAGTGAGTATTACCATTCTTAAACCGCTTGAAATGAAAAAATAGCTGGGCTCGGTGGCTCAGCCTGCAATCCCGCGCTTTGGGAGGCTGAGGTGAGTGGACTGCCTGAGCCCACAGGTTCAAGACCCGCCTAGGCAACTTGGCGAGACCTCATCTCTACAATAAATCAAAAACTAGCCAGGTGTAGCGCGCACCGGGTGTAGTGTTCTGTAGTTCCAGCTACTTGGAAGACTGAGGTGGAAGGATCGCCAGAGCCCAGCAGGTCGAGGCTGCAGTGGCTGGGAGTGGCCACTGCACAGAGTGAGACTCCAACTCAAAAAAAAAGAAATGAAAAAATACTGCATTAGGAGGTCAGAGAACTCAAACATAGGAACTTCTGACATTACCTATTAACTCTGTGGCCTTGGGCAAGTCACCTAAGCCTCCCAGCTTGGTTGTTTCACGTTAAATAAAAAATGATAATACTCTGAGACAGCCAGAGTTATGAAATAATTTCTGGAATTCCCTTCAATCTCAAAGACATATGATTCTATGGCTGGGTGCAGTGGTTCATGCCTGTAATGCCACCACTTTAGGAGGCCAAGGTGGGAGGATCACTTGAGCCCAGGAGTTTAGTAGTAGCCTGGGCAACACTGTGAGACTTCATCTCTACAAAAATTAGCCAAGGCGAAGGCAGGATGATTGGTTGAGCCTAGGATTTCGAGACTACAGTGAGTTATGATTCTACTACTGCACTACAGCCTGGGTGACAGAGCAAGACTCTCTTATAAAAAAAAAAGAAAAAAAAAGAAAATCTATAATTCTATAATCAAAGACTTTTTCTAAACCCATACTATAGTCTAGAAAAAGATGTCAAGGGTTAACCTAAGAAGTTTCCAAGTTATAATTCAACACCAGGAAATTTCCTTAGGTCCCCGTGTTGATATGACAATGTGACAGTAGCTTACCTCATTTGAGAATGTGCGGACATCAAAAAAAGCGCCAATGGAACCATAGTCACTGGACACCGTGCACACAGACAGTGTGAGGTTATCACAGCTCAGGGCTAGGTGATGGATCGGGAATTTCATAGGAACTAGCAAACTTTGTACTTTTTCAACTATGAAAACATAAAAAAGACAAAGCAGAAAACAGCATGTTTTCAGCATAAAATCACAACATCTTTATTCAGGCCAATGTGAAATACATCCACATAAGCACACATACACCCCTTCACACCTAACTATGCAGACATATCTTAACTTTCTTATACATATATAACGGTGCATTAGGTATATCCCAAGGACGACTCCTCAAACAATCTAGGGAAACTAACTACAGCTATTGCCCTTGTTGAAAATATTTTTGTTGCCGGGCTTGGTGGCTCAGCCTGTAATCCCGCGCCTTTGGGAGGCTGAGGTGAGTGGATTGCCTGAGCCCACGGGTTCGAGACCCGCCTGGGCAACTTGGCGAGACCTCATCTCTACAATAAATCAAAAATTAGCCAGGCGTGGTAGTGCGCGCCTGTAGTTCCAACTACTTGGAAGGCTGAGGCGGAAGGATTGCCCGAGCTCAACAGGTCAAGGCTGCGGTGGCTGGGAGCGGCCACTGCACTCCAGTCTGGGCAACAGAGTGAGACTCCAACTCAAAAAAACAACAACAAAAAAAACGAAAATATTTTTGTTGAAAATGTATATACATTCTCATTTGTTTGGATGGTACCAATGCCAGCTAAAAAACCCATGCAACAAAACCCTTCTAGAGAGCCAGAGTCCGAGCTGAATTGGGTAAACATAAAAGTGTGACATAATGATAAATAATTCTTCCCTCTGAGCTCAGAAGAATAATTCCTTGAAAAAGAAATACAGCCCTTTCCCCAGCTGCCGCCAAGGTGCTCAGTCCTTCTGAGGAACTAAGGCCGTGTTGGGGTGAGGCCCTCACTTCATCCGGTGACTAGCACCGTGCCCAGCAGCTCCATCCTGTGCTTGCTGCATCGTGGCCTCTGTGTCTGAGCTCACCTGCATCTACTCAGCCCTCATCCTGCACGATGACGAGGTGACCATCACGGAGGATAAAATCAGTGCTCTCATTATTAAGGCCGCCGGTGTGACTGTGGAGCCTTTCTGGCCTGGCTTGTTTGCAAAGGCCCTGGCCAATGTCAACATCGGGAGCCTCATCTGCTCTGTGGGGGCTGCCCCAGCCAGGGGTCCTGCCCCGTCCACTGCTGCTGCCTCAGCAGAGGAGAAGAAAGTCGAAGCAAAGAAGGAAGAATCTGAGGAGTCTGATGATGACATGGGCTTTGGTCTGTCTGACTAAGCCTTTTATAATGTGTTCAATAAACAGTTGAACTCTGAACAACAAAAAAAAAGACATACAAGCCAGGTGGTGGCTCACACCTGTAATCCCAGCACTTTGGGCAGCGGAGGCAGGAGGACTGCCTGAGCCTGGGAGTTGGAAACCAGCCTAGGCAACATAACAAGACCCTGTCTCTATTTTAAAAAATCAAAAAATCAGCCGGGCATGGTAGCACCTGTAGTCCCATCTGCTCAGGAGGCTGAGGTGGAGGGACCACCTGAGGCCAGGACATTGAGACTGCAGTGAACCATGATCATGCCATTGCATACTCCGGCCGGTACAACTGAGTGAGACTGACAAAAAAAAAAAGAGACAAATACAAAGGACCAAAGAGAAAACCTAGAAAGTCTTCTAGCATCTCACCTTTAGCTTATTTCTCTTGGAGGTTAAGCTTAAAACCAACAGCAGGCTTCATTTTAATATTAGAATGATTTATTGGGAAGGAAGCATTTAGCACACCACCATACCCCCCTCTCTACTATGTATCACAAATCAAGGAGCTTACCTATTTTATTGGGATCATCTCCAGGTTTATTTTGAATAAGAAGATTTTTGGTAGAAAATACTTGCAACCCACTAGCTCCACCAGCAAAGACCAGACCATATTTGTTGGACACGGCAAGCAGATTTGTGCGTTCCTTGGGTAACTCCTCAGGGGAGTCAAAGATTCTCACCTTCTTTAGTGCTCTAAACTGAAAATCCTGTTATGAAGAATCAAAACAATATCAATTTGGGAAGACATGTCTGTTGTTATAATCCTGATTTCAGTGAGCGAAAATATGTTACCCCGAGGCCAAGAACTATCTCAGTTGTCTAGGCATAGTGTTCATTAGTATTTGCTGAATGAAATAAATGGGGGAAAAAAATCTTCCAGGAAGCCTTGCTTGACTAATCCAGCTCACACTGATCTTTCTTTTTCTGAATCCCTAGTGTGCTTATTGTCTGTGTCAAAGCACAAGCTACACTTAATAATCTTGTCCTATTTCATGGTATTTATTGTCTCATAACCCAGCACAGTGCTTAAGTTTCAAAAGTGTAAAAGCTAACAACCGCTTTTCTTGGCATTGAATTTTGTACACTAGATTCTTAGGGTGTATTTCATACAGAATCCCTAACATATCCCAAATTACTGTTAATACTGGAAGTAACACCCAACAACACTAACTTAGGCACTTAAGTTCTGCCAGGCACCAAACCTGTCTTCCATAAAACTGGCCCCTGACGTCAAAAATGTTCTTCAATTCTACACCTTTCTTCAGGTCAGCATTTTAATGGAGACAACAAGAATCCACTTTCTGTTTTTCTTTTTTTTCAGTTGGAGTCTCACTCCATCGCCCAGACTGGAGTGCAGTGGCTGCTCCCGGCCACCGCAGCCTTGACCTGCCGGGCTCCGGCGATCCTTCCGCCTCAGTCTTCCAAGTAGGTGGAACTACAGGCGCGCGCTACCACGCCCAGCTAATTTTTTTTTATTTATTGTAGAGATGAGGTCTCGCCAAGTTGGCCAGGTGGGTCTCGAACCCACAGGCTCAGGCAATCCACTCACCTCAGCCTCCCAAAGCGCTGGGATTACAGGCTGAGCCACTGAGTCCAGCTTCTGTTTTTTTTCCCCCCTCTCTTTTTGTGACAGGGTCATGCCTGTAATCTCAGTACTTTGGGAGACTGAGGCAGCAGAAGGATCGCTTGAGCCCAGGAGTTTGAGACCTGCCTGGGCAACACAGCAAGACCTGGTCTCTAAAAAAATAGATAAATGAATAAAAATAAAAAATAGCCAGGCTCAGTGGCTCAGCCTGCAATCCCGCACTTTGGGAGGTTGAGGTGAATGGATTGCCTGAGCCCACGGGTTCGAGACCCTCCTGGGCAACTTGGTGAGACCTCAACTCTACAATAAATCAAAAAACTAGCCGGGTGTGGTAGCACGTGCCTGTAGTTCCAGCTACTTGGAAGGCTGAGGCGGAAGGATCGCCGGAGCCCAGCAGGTCGAGGCTGCAGTGGCCAGGAGCAGCCACTGCACTCCAGTCTGGGCAACAGAGTGAGACTCCAACTCAAAAATAAATAAATAAATAAATAAAATATGAAGAGCTGGGTGTGGTGACTACAGCCTGTAATTCCAGCACTTTGGAGGTCAAGGAGAGAGGATTGTCTGAGCTCAGGGGTTCAAGACAAGCCTGGGCAATTTGATGAGACCTTGTCTCTACAATTAAAAAAAAATAGTAAAATAAAATAAAAAGAACTTAAGTTCTAATTTCCAATGTAGTATTCCACAAATACACACTAAAATAACTACCACAGAAAGATGACCAAATTCCAAGAAACGAATGACCTGTATCAAATACCAAACAGAATTCCATCACAGAAAGATTAGGGCCCATCTCTTACCATCCAAGACCTTTAACCAAAACCTAGATGCTATGAGGACATCTAAAGCATGAGTCTGAAATCCTTAAACCAGGCCACACTGCCAGGGATGGCTCGAACCATCCACCTCTGCTTCCCTTGCACAAGTGCGCCACTATCTCCTCAACAGCCACCACCAACCCTACTCTCACCTACTTCCACTTCTAATTTCCTTCAAGTTTCATGCTCCTTAGTATCTTGGAGCTTTTTAGACATGATTGGCCTGGGAGCCTTCCCTAACTTCTGTCAATTCCTGACACCTCTAGTCTTCCATGAATTTATCTACATGTTTTCAGACAATTTTCAGTGTGTATCATCTCTTGGTAAAAAGAGATCCATAAGTTTACCCGTCGTGATGTTAAGTTATGCTATATAGCAGGGGTCCCCAACCCCAGGGGCTACTACCGCTAACAGTCCTGCCTTGTTAGGAACCGGGCCACACAGCAGGAGGTGAGCAGTGGGCGAGTGAAGCTTCATTTGTATTTACAGCTGTTCCCCATTGCTCGCATTACTGCCTGAGTTCCACCTCCTTCAGATCAGCCCCAGATCAGACTCTCATAGGAGCACAAACCCTATTGCGAACTGCACATACAAGGAATCTCGGTGGCGTGCTCCTTATGAGACCTAATGCCTGGTGATCTGAGGTGGAGCTGAGGCAGTGATGCTAGTGTTGGGGAGAGGCTGCAAATACATATTAACATGAGCAGTGAGGTTTGACTGCACAACCCCCACCCCAAGTCTGTGGAAAAACTGTCTTCCATGAAACTGGTCCCTGATGCCAAAAAGGTTGGGGACTGCAGCATATAACACTAATTTTTTTCTTCAATTCTACACCTATCTTTAGGTCAACATTTTAGTGGAGAGAATATGAAAACACTTTGTGCTTTCTATTTCTTTTTTTCTTTTTTTTTTTAGATGGTGTCTTGCTCTGTCACCCAGGCTACAGTGTAGTGGCATGATCATAGCTCACTACACCCTGAACTCCTGGAAGCACGTGATCCTCCAATCCGACCTCAACCTCCTGAGTAGCTGGGACCTCCATGCCTGGCTACTTTTTGTTTTTGTAGAGATGGGGTCTTGCTATGCTGCCCAGGCTTGTTTCAAATTCCTGGTGTCAAGTGATCCTCTGGCTCAGCCTCCCAAATTGCTGGGATTGTAGGCAGGCCACTTTGTACTTAAATTGCAAAAGTGCAGAAGTCAACAATAGCCTTTCTTGACCTTCATTTTTATATACTATATTCTTATGGTATGTTTCACAAAGAATCCCTAACATACCCACATACTAATTTCCCTGTAGTTGATGTTTAATACATATTTTTTAAAAAGATCTACTGAAACACTCAACTCCAACTAATTCCAGGGAGCAGAACGTCAAACAGCTTTCCAGATGAAACTATAGTATGGTTCCATATTGGAATAGGATAAAATGTGCTCTTTTTTGTACTTCTCATGCTGATAATCCCAAATATCCTATGTGGGTCTTGGTGATGGAGTGGAGAAAGCCAGGCCAGTGAGGTGAATAGGCAGAAGAGGGCTCTCCTTTCCGTTATAGTCAGTTATGTGAAGGGAAGCTGCCATCTTATAAGTCTGTGGCTCCAAACCATTTCTCCTCTACCTCAGTATATCTGAGGAATATGACACACTCCCACTCGGTAGCTTGCCATAGGCAGTGATTCTCAAAATAGAAAAGGGAACCACTATGCAAAATCTGGTATGGATTACTAGCCCCTGAATGCATTTCAGCAATCTGCTGTACACACAAATGCCCCAAATCAACGACCTTTCTTTTGGCTATTTAAAAATCAATGTAGCTCATTCTCTGTACTCTCATTCTGTCAGAACACATATAAGAACTATTAAACACACCACCCTGGGGGCTACTCCTGGGGGGCTCCCATGTTACCATCGCTGGGACCACTTGGCCCTCCCTTTAGTTTCCTGACTTTAGGCTGATACCTGGTGTCAAAATAGTCTTCCTAGTCCGACTAACTAAAGGTTCAATAGGACAGGTGATCTGCCCTGGCTCTATCATAGGCAAGCCTGGACCACCTTCCAGAAGTGGCATACAAGGAGAGCAAAGAGGAGTCCCTTGCCAAATGTGACTTTGAGTAAATTCCTTTCAGAGTCTCGATCTGGTTTTTGTTTTGTTTTTTTAAGAGACGAGGTCTCGCTGTGTTGCCCAGGCTGGTCTCGAACTCCTGGGCTCAAGCGATCCCCTGGCCTCGGCCTGCTGGGATCGCAGGCGGGAGCCACCGCGCTCCTCTCTATTAACGACTACTTCATAGGGTGGCTGTGATGGGCGCCCCAGTCCCTGCCACTGCCGCGACCACCCCACGAAAGTAGCTAGGACAACTCCAGAGGCGCGCACAAGGCCACGAGGGGACGGGGACACTGCCTCGGCGGGGCCATCCCGCCGGCGACAAGCCGGGCCGTGAGGGTGCGAACTCGGAACGCGGTCCACTGTTCCAGCCGGAGGCGGGGCAGCCGGCGCCGCGCTTCGCCGTTCGGGGGGCTCCACGGCACGCCGGACTAAGGGAGGGCGGGAGTCCCGGCCAGTCTCTGACCTTCATCTCCCGCTCGGGGATCATGGCATCCATCTCGTCTCCCATCGCGCTGCCCTCTGTTTGTCGAAGCAGCCCTGCCGCCGCCGCCGCCGCCGCTCGCAGCCTAGCCCGCCGAACCCAGGCCGCCCAGAAGCCAACTTCCCCGCCTCAGCGCCGGCGGCGTTCAGATGATCGCGCATTTCCGGCGCGCTTCGGTGACGTCATCGTCCCCGTCCGCGGCATGGCCCGGGGTGCCGGCGGAACCGTCCGAAGTCGCGCGCTCGCCGGGACGCCGCCTCCCATTGGCCGCCTCGCTGAGCAGGGGGCGTGGCCGCGGGGCCTGCGCGCTTGCGCTCTGGGGGTGTCTTCTTATTCCGCCCCGCGTGGGCGGCTAGCGCGGTTCGCGCTTGATCGCTACGCCCGACCCTAACAGTACCCTGAGCTGCAGGAGGCTTAGTAACTTCTGGATCAGAAAAGTCGGTTGGGAACTTGACAGATGTTTCCAGGGGGCAGCTTTTGAGAGCGGCTTTGGGCTTTGCAGGGGGAGAAAAAGAGACCCAGAAAGTGGGTTCGGGGGGCTCGCCACGGGGAGATCCTTAAGTGTGGAAGGAGGAGGGCTGGGGGGGAGATGAAGGCACCAAAGACCAGCTTTGTTTACTGCTTTCAAGGTAATCATGCCCAGAGCAAAAGCCATATCCACCTCTGGTCCCTGAAGAATATGTGCCGGGTTCTGGGCAAAACCCATTAGTTGTGGTCGCAATCTTCAAGACATCCTAGTCACCTAGGCGTTATTACTGACATTGAATGGACGGGGTGAGGGCAGCGCAGAGGAGTTGGGAAAATTCTCCAGTAGCCCTCAGCCATAAAGTAGAGGCTGGAGTAGAATCCAGATTGAGTGGAAAATGCCGATTTATGATACACACAGTCCTATGAAGAAGACATTTCTGTGGATTTACATTATAAATACGCTAGGACAGAGGTTTTTAACTTGGAGCCCCTTACTGTTTTGTTTTCAACACATTGCTTGTCTGGTCCAAGCCTCCTCAGTTGTAAAAACAGGGATGACATAATGGACCCTGTAGGGAAGGGAGGAGGGTGTGTGTGTGGGGGTGGGGGGGGGCGGTTCTGGGAAGTGAAATTCATTTGTCTCAGACCCAACACATGGGACATACTTGGTCTGCTAGCTCATCTCAATTGCTGAACCCAGAACCATCCCCAAAACAAAACCACCTACATAAAATTAGTATCAGCCCATGGGGTAAAACATAAAAGCCCTGAAAAGCTGAGGCTATGGTTAAAATTTAACAAATCTGTCGTTTCTAAGTTTTGTTTTTGGCTTTGAGTTGGAGTAACATGAACAAGCCCTGAATAACTGTAGCTACAGTTAAAATTTAACAAATCTGTCGTTCCTAAGTTTTGTTTTTGGTTTTGGGTTGGGGTGAAACATACAAGCCCTGAAAAGCTGCAGCTATGGTTAAAATTTAACAAAGCTGTCGTCTCAGTTTTGTTTTTGGTTTTCAGTCAGAGTCTCACTCTTGTCCAGGCTGGAGTGCAGTGGAACAATCACAGCTCACTGCAGCCACGACCTCCTTGGGTTCATGTGATCCTTTCACCTCAGCCTCCTGAGTAGCTGGTACAGCCACTAAGCCCAGCTGATTTGTGTGTGTATAGACAGGGTCTCTCTGTGTTGCCCAGGTTGGTCTTGAACTCCTGACTTCAAGTGATCCTCATGCCTCAGCCTCCCAAAGTGTTGGGTTTACAGGCGTGTGCCACTGCACCCAGCCTGTTTGCTTTCACTCCAGTAGAGAGCAGTTAATCTGCTTCAAGTCCTGACCCCTGGGAAGGGGTGAAGCCAGCCCGCAAGACTGATATATTCTCCCTTAAGCAATGGGCCTAAGACTGCATAGATCTTTGATGACAAAAGCAGAGGTTAGCCGGGCTCGGTGGCTCAGTTTGGTAATCCTGTGCCTTGGGAGGCTGAGGTGAGTGGATTGCCTGAGCCCGCAGGTTCAAGACCCACCTGGGCAACTTGGTGAGACCTCATCTCTACAATAAATCAAAAAATTAGTCAGGTGTGGTAGCGCGCGCCTGTAGTTCCAGCTACTTGAAAGGCTGAGGCAGAAGGATCTCCGGAGCCCAGCAGGTCGAGGCTGTGGTGGCCGGAAGCAGCTACTGCACTCCAGTCTAGGCTACAGAGTGAGACTCCAAAAAAAAAGCAGAGGTTGAAGAACAAAAGTGGCTTTAATCTCCAGGGACCCCATCTCCCCCATACCTTTCTCCTAAACTACCTCTATGATAACTCACTGCTCAGGCGTAGAACCTAATGATCACTGGACTTGCTTTATACGTAGCATCTATTGAAAAACCTAAGAATGGTATCTGAGATATTTTTCAAATTCTCATTGACCCGAGACCCTACCAAAGCCCTGAACACACACCAGGAAGCTGGCTCCACCAATCCAGTGATACGCCATCCCAGAAATTGGCTCTGTAACAGATAGTCTTGACATCCCTCCAAGAAAGCATCAACTAATCAGCAGTCCTAGTCTCTGTCCTTAAAATTCCCTTTAAAAACCTTAGCCTCAGCCAGGCTTGGTGGCTCAGCCTGTAATCCCGTGCTTTGGGAGGCTGAGGTGAGTGAATTGCCTGAGCCTGCGGGTTCAAGACCCGCCTGGGCAACTTCACGAGCCCTCATCTCTACAATAAATGGAAGGCTGAAGTGGAAGGATCGCTGGAGCCCAGCAGGTCGAGGCTGCAGTGGCTGGGAGCGGCCACTGCACTCCAGTCTGGGTGACAGAGACTCCAACTCAAAAAAAAAAAAACCCCCAAAAAAGCTTAGCTTCTAATTCTCAGGAAGGTGAATTTGAGTAATATCTCTTGCCCTCTTCACTCAGCTGATTTCCAATATTAACATCTTTCTCTAGCTGTAATGGCTGCATGAGTTTTGGGTTTTTCTAGCAGCAAGTGTAAGAACCTGGTCAGGCTGTAACAAAAATACACCAGTCAAGACATTGGTAAGCTTGTCTGGTTTATTTCCAATCTGTAGAGATGATATCCCACCCCATACACACTCACATGCACACACACATGCACACACTCCATCCACCTGAATTTACTCGACAAACTTCTGAGTCAGGGACAAAGCCACACTTGGCAGTCCCCACGTTGCTGGTTACATTAGTTAGATTTGGTCTTTCAGAAAGAGGATAGTTGAAGCCCCAAGAAGCTGAGCCCTTAGCCAGAGAGTTGAAAGTCCCAGCCACAACCTGAAATACATGCAGACCCTCCCCTTTCCAGGGACCATTCTTGAGACCCTCTCCCCCCAGGGGTTGAGATCCAAGAAATGTTGAAGGGACTGATGGGGCTTCCAAGGACATGACACCACCCCATTCATTGAACTCTTTCTTGCCCTTTCTGGACACTGGGGAAACACCTGCATGTCTCTGCCCTTAAGGAGGTTTCACGCCATCTTGTAAACTACGAAACCCACTGGATTTAGCCTGCTTGGTTCTGCCTTCCTCTCTGAGTGAGAGACAGGGACACTGAATATGAAGGACAGTCAAGGAAAGCTTTATCTCCCTTCAAGGTCTCAGCCTGTCCCAGAGACAGTGGGAAGGGGTGAGGACAGGCAGTTGCTCATCTAATGATCTCAGAGGAAAAAAAAGTCGGTGGGGGGAGGGGATGGCGGGAGTAGGATTTTACATTTACAGAATTTAAAGGGAGGAATGTTTTCCTGGGGTTTAAACTTCAACGAGGCCTGTGTGTTTGGAGCAGATCCTTAAGCTGAAGATCAGTCGGTCGTGGCCACATTATCTTGCTCCTGAACTGGTTGAAGCCAGCGGGCTAACCCGACCTGGCCATTTCCTCATCCCTACCTGCTTCCCTCCCTCAGGCTGTTGTAGCGGCAGCACCTGTGGCCCTTGACCACAGCGGCGCACTAAGGAGCCACAGGAAACCCGAACTGGCTCTAACACCAATAGCCCCAGCCCTTTCCACACTTATGGTCTTGAAAGGCTCCAAGACTCCTCCCAGCTAGGCAGGCAGTCCCCCTTAACATCCCCCTTCTGCCGGGCTCAGTGGCTCAGCCTGTAATCCCGCGCCTTTGGGAGGCTGAGG
>NW_007247110.1:155544-162501 GCF_000164805.1 Carlito syrichta
TGGCCACTGCACTCCAGTCTGGGCGACAGAGTGAGACTCCGACTCAAAAAAAAAAAAAAGAAAATCCTGCCTCCTAACATTCATCTCACTGGCACTGTCTGGGTCTGACTTCCCTACTGGACCCTCCATAAGTCTGTCCACTTCGTTCCTGGGTTAACTCTTGGCCTATAGCAAATGCTTAATAAAAGTGTTCTGTAACTAAGTGTGTCTAGGTCCTGAGAAGGCAGGGTAAGGGACTCCAGAACACAGGTGGGGTTAAAGCTAAGCTCCCTGCTCAGCCAAGATAAGGCTGGGTGAGTTTGACATCTTCCTGCATGAGTTCTGAGAGGTGACCATCCGACACTCAGCAGGACTGCAGAGGCATGGCCAGGTGTGGGGGCTCACACCTGTAATCCCAGCACTTTGGGAGGTTTGGAGCCCAGGAGTTGGAAACCAACCTAGGCAATATCGTGAAACCTTGTCTCTACAAAAATCAAAAGATTAGCAGGACGTGGTGGCACGTGCTTATAGTCCCAGCTACTTGGGAGGCTGAGGCGGGAGGATCACCTGAGTCCAGGAGGTTGAGGTTATGATGAGTTGTGATCGTGCCACTGTACTCCAGCCTAGGAGATGCCAACTCAGAAAGATAAAAAAAAAACAAGAACCTGCAGAGGCAGGCCTGGTCCTTCCCCAAAGCCTGATACTGACTCGGAGGCTTTGGGGGAAGGGTGAACCCTGGCCTAGGGCCTTCAGAGGGAGTGAAGACTTCCTAGAGTGGTGGCCTAGGATGCTCCCCCTCCCCACTACTCCCGTTTTTTATCACTGACTAAGGTGGCCTGGAGTAAAAGGCCATGGGCAGGGCACCTGAACATACAGGCTGCGGTCTGGCTCTTCCATGTCCAGATTAACCTCCTGACCTTGGGCACTTAATCCCTGTGGGCCACCAGTTTCCTCACCTGTGAAGTGGAGGGCTGGCCCAGCTACCCTACAGGGGGATGGGGCTTTAAAACGCCGTGAGTCCATAAGAGGGGACACAGGCAGTCCCCATCCAATTCCCAAGCTCAAGATTTTGAGCCATTCGGGAAGGGAGAGAAGAGATTGACAGTGGGCACGGCACGTGTCAGGACCAAGCGGGAGGACTTAAAGCTTGTCATAGGCAGTCAATAAATATCTGTTGAATGAATGAATGGTGTGAACAGGGCAGGAAGGCACACGAGGGAAGCACAGTCAGGATTCAGGCAGATTGGGATCAGAAAGGCAACCTTCTATTTCTCAGCTCTCGGCGTGACAGTGGTGCTGATGTTCTACCATGAGCGTTTTACTCCTCATTTGCCCACCCTGCCGCCCTCAGCACCCTCCCTAAAAGGTGGGATACAGCCGGGCTCGGTGGCTCAGCCTGTAATCCCGCACCTTTGGGAGGCTGAAGTGAGGGGATTGCCTGAGCCTGCGGGTTCCAGACCCGCCTGGGCAGCGAGACCTCATCTCTACAATAAATCAAAAAATCAGCCGGGCGTGGTAGCGCACGCCTGTAGTTCCGGCTAATTGGAAGGCTGAGGCGGAAGGATCGCTGGAACCCAGTAGGTCGAGACTGTGGTGGCCGCTCCAGTCTGGGCGACAGAGTGAGACTCCAACTCAAAAAAAAAAAAAAAAAAAAAAAAAAAAGGTGGGATATAGTAAGCTGGCCTTGCCCCAAGGCCCTGGCCTCACCCATACCTTTGAAGCCCTTTGCGGCTGCCTCAGCAAGGGACAGTGGGGCTGGACCCTCCCTCTGAGCAAGACCAGAGGGATCCTTCTAGTACCTTCTCAAAGGGTTCAAACGAGAGGCTCCTTTCCTTCCGCCTTCTGTCACATCATTGAAGATGAGCAGAGGTGTAGCTGAAGAGGGGACCAGCTGGGGCAGTGGGGCATGGAGTGGCCACATTCTGAATGACCCAAGAGCACTGGAACTGTGACACTGTCTGAGGAAACCCTAGCAAGACACCACAGCCTTATCCCTAACCCCAGGTCTTCTGCAGGTGGGCTGAGGTCCTCCCCAGGGCCGGGCCAGTGAGCCCGAACTTAGCTCAGAGACCTTCTGGAAGGATGGATGGTGCTGGCTCCAAGTGTAGGGAACACAGGCTGGAAGCCTCCCTGCCCTGGCCCTGGCCCTGCCCCTCTGGTTTTTGGTTTGATGTCAGTCTTTCTGCACAGGAAGTCGGGACAGTGGTGGTGGTCTGTCCCACTAAGAAGGGGGGGGGTCCCAGGGCTGACGGAGAGGCCCTTTAAGGCAGATAAATTGTGCTTTACAAAGACACCAATGAAAACACAAACAAACCTACAAACAAACAATCAAGACAAATCTCAACAAGTCGAGAAGGGCAGTGAGATCAGGAGGGCGGGACGGGTGTTGGAGGCCGGGCGAGGGGTCCAGACAGGGTCCTCAGGGCAGGCTGGCAATGTCTCTCTCTGGAGGGGGGCCAACTGGCTTGGGGCTGCTCTCATTGGCTTTTCCTTCAAACATCATGACTCTGGTTTGGAGATGGAGAAAAGGAAAAAAAAACAGGATTAGGACTCCTTCCCTCATCCAGGGAAAGACCGTCCCAGCCTTCATGTCAGCAGGGTGCTCGATGGAAAGCCCTCGAATCTGTTCCCTAGTGGCCTTCTTGAAGAAACCCAAGACAGCACCCATGAGGAAGAGGCTGCCAGTTCCATTATACAAAGGAGAAAACAAGTACAGAGTGGCAACGTGACTCCTCAGAACCACACAGGCTGTCCAAGGCAGAGCAAGAATGAGACTCCAGGCCTCTGACTTCTAGGTCAGCCTTTCCCCTAACCACGTCACCTGGAGGGGGCTGAGGAGTGAGGCTGGGCCATGGCTCTGCTCAAAGCTCCATTAGATCTTCAAAAACCTCCCACTGCTCTGAGAGAAAAGTCTGGGGAGCAGAGGGTAGGGGCTCAGCACATAACCTCTGTGGCAAACAGCCTGGAGTCAAATACCAGCTCTGCTACTTCAAGCAAGACTCTCAACCTCTCTGACCCTCAGCGTTTTTGCCTAGGAGTGGGAATCCTGAGCTCGTGAGCTGGTTATGCAGCAGCCTTCAGACTCAACAAGGTCTTTCATAAAACAGGACAGGTATATTTACCATCATACTCTAATCTCATTTCATAAAAGCCAAGTGAGCAACCTTTTCATCCGTGACGCTAAGAATCTCCAGGAAATTGCTCTAATGCTTTTCAGTGGGGAGGCACTTACAAGGTGCTACCAAACTAGGTGTTTGCCATTGGTTGGATGCTAGGCTGCAATCTTTTTTTTTTTTACCCCACTCTCTGATTTTTTTTTTCTTTTTAAAACTCCTAGGCTCAAATGATTCTCTGCCTTGGCCTCCCAAAGTGCTGCGATTACAGGCATGAGTCACCATGCCCAGCTTACACTGGAGTCTTTATGTCATTTCACTAACCCTCAGGATGGTACTTCACAGAAGACATATATATCATCCTCATTTTACAGATGAAGAAACGGAGGCTCACAGACCTAAAACGACTTGCCCCAGAATCATTTCGGTAGCAGGTAATAGCATCACAATTAGAACTCTGCCTCCTTTAGAGGCAATTTTTGACTCTCTTGTCTGCTCACAACAACCCCATGAGGATAGTAGAGCTGTTTTACAAATAAGGAAACTAGATGGGCACAGTGGCTCACGTCTGTAATCCCAGCAATTTGGGAGACCAAGGCGGGAGGATTGCTTGAGTCTAGGAGTTCAAGACGAGTCTAGGCAACATAGTGAGAGACTTCATCCTGACAAAAAAATTTTAACTGAGCCCATGGGTTCAAGACCCGCCTGGGCAACTTGGCGAGACCTCATCTCTACAATAAATCAAAAAAACTAGCTGGGCGTGGTAGCGCGTGCCTGTAATTCCAGCTACCTGGAAGGGTGAGGCGGAAGGATCGCCAGAGCCCAGCAGGTTGAGGCTGCGATGGCCAGGAGCGTGCCACTGCACTCCAGTCTGGGTAACAGAGTGAGACTCCAACTCAAAAAAAAAAAAATTTTTTTTTAAATTAGCCAGGTGTGGTGCATGCCTTTGGTCCCAACTGCTCAGGAGGCTGAGGTGGGAGGATCGCCTGGACCCAGGAGGTCAAAGCTAAGATGAGCCGTAATTGTGCCGCAGCCTGGGCAACAGAGTGAGAACCCAGCTCAAAAAACAAATGAGGGAGCCAGGCTCGGTGGTTCAGCCTGTAATCCTGTGCCTATGGGAAGCTGAGGTGAGTGGATTGCCTGAACCCATGGGTTCAGGACCCGCCTGGGCAACTTGGCGAGACCTCATCTCTACAATAAGTCAAAAATTAGCTGGGCGTGGTAGCGCGCGCCTGTAGTTCCAGCTCCTTGGAAGGCTGAGGCGGAAGGATCGCCGGAGCCCAGCAGGTCGAGGCTGCGGTGGCAGGGAGCAGCCACTGCACTCCAGTCTGGGCGACAGAGTGAGACTCCAACTCAAAAAAACAAAAAACAAACAAACAAACAAACAAAAACAAATAGGGAACGAGGCCTGGTATACTGATCACCATCGTCACTACCACCACCACCACTATCATCATCACAGTTGCTACTTGCTGAGCCAAGGTTCTACCAGGCTAAATCCCCCCGCAGGGCACATATTAACATGATCATTGGCCAGCTAAGGAAATAAGACTCAGGAAGATTAAGTACCTTGCCCAGCAGGTCACACCACGAGTCACCCACTGGCTGGGAAATGGCCGAGGCGCCCTGAATGACCTTCCATCAGAGGCCCCAGGGGAGGCGAGGGGTACTCACAGCTTGAGGACAGCTGACCGTTTTCCCAGCATCACGTTCACAAAGTCTCGGTAGGAGATGGTGTCGCTGACCCCACCTGTCACCTCCGAGATCATCTTCTTCATCTCCAGGTGGGTCTTGGGGACCCCAAGCTTCTCCATCATCCTCTTTAAAGACATCAGGTCTGCCAGAGGAAAGGAAGATTTGTGGAGTGGGAACAGGTTACTAGGGTCTCGCGCAGCAGGGGGAAGGCTCCACTCTGGCGCCTGTGCCCAGGAGCTTGGTGTGGGATCCTCTCCCTGGAGCCTGCAGTCAAAGATGTTTCTC
The DNA here is from genome assembly GCF_000164805.1 of Carlito syrichta. Classification (NCBI taxonomy): domain Eukaryota; kingdom Metazoa; phylum Chordata; class Mammalia; order Primates; family Tarsiidae; genus Carlito; species Carlito syrichta. Next base: position 160,617 of record NW_007247110.1, read on the forward strand.
CTCCAGGGAAGATGAGCTCATCCTTGCTCTCTTTGGAGGCAGTAGAGACTAGTGGTTAGGAACCTGGGCTTCCAGAGTCCGAAAACCTTGCATTGAGCTCAAGTTTTGCTATTCCTGGCTGTGGGACCTGGGGCAAACTACTAAACCTCTCTGAACCTGCTTCCCACCAACAGTGGATCAGACTGATGGGATCATTCAGAGAGACAATGTACAGAAAACACCAGCAGAGTAGGTGCTCAGTAGGAAGTCATTATTGTTTTTTTGCTTTTTGGGTTTTTTTCTGAGACAGGGTCTCACTGTCACCCAGGCTGGAGTGCAGTGGCACAATTATAGCTCACCACAACCTTGACCTCCTGGGCTCAAGTGATCCTCCTGCATTAACCTCCCAAGTAGCTGGGGCTATAGGCACTCACCACCACGTCTGGTTAATTGTCCTATTGTTTCTGATACTATTATTGTGATCTCTGATGTTCCCTGTGGTTAGGGAAGGCTGTGTGCCCACTCTCCTGCTGACTGGAGAGTTACTGCCCAGCGAGGTGGGCCCAGGGAGTTGGTCCAATCCTGGGCATTGAAAGTTACTCTCAGGCCGGGCACGGTGCCTCACGCCTATAATCCCAGCACTTTGGGAGGCCAAGGTGAGAGGACTGCCTAGGTCCACGGGTTCAAGACCAGCCTGTGCAACTCGGCAAGACCTCATCTCTACAAAAAACAAAAACTTAGCTGGGCATGGTGGTTCATACCTGTAGTTCCAGCTACTTGGAACACTGAGGTGAAAGAATCACCTGAGCCCAGAAGGTCGAGGCTGCGGTGGCCATAAGCGTGCCACTACACTCCAGCCTGGGCAACAGAGTGAGACGCCAAATTAAAAAAAAAAAAAGTTACTCTTGGCTGAGTGCAGTGGCTCACGCCTGTAATCCCAGCACTCTGGAAAGCCAAGGTGAGAGTACTACTTAAGCCCAGGAGTTTAAGACCAGCCTGGGTAACATAGTGAGAACTTATCTCTACAAATAATAATTTTTTTAAAAATTAGCCAAGTATGTACCTAACCCTGACTTGTATCTCACATCTTTATAGCAAAATAAAGTAAAAAAAAAAAAAAATTAGCAAAGCATGGTGGCACACACCTGTAGTCCCAAGTACTTGGGAGGCTGAGGTAGGAGGACCGCCTGAGCCCAGGAGGTCGAGGCTGTGAGGAACCATGATTGTGTCACAGCACTCCAGCCTGGGTGACAAAGTGAGACCCGACTCAAACAAAGAAAAAAGGTCACTCTCCTGGGTGTCAGGCGGCAGGCAGCTTCTCCCCACCGACCACTCCCACCCTGCTGTCCTAGGACTCCACCTCGGCTGGAAGGGAGAGGAGGCCAAAAATATCCCGGGGAACAGGAAAACCAACAAAAGAACAAAATTCAAGAAAAACAAGGGAGGCACCAAAAAGTCACTGCCTCCCAAGGAGGTGCTGTCTGGGACCTGCCAGCTCCCACCAAGATCTGAGACAATTTCCTGTGGATTGTTCTTCTGTGAACAATGGGTCAGTGAAGGATGGCGGGAGCGTGGGGTGGGTGGGGAGCCGTGGGGAGCTGGGCAGGGTGGGCAGGACTGCGGCCAGGCCCGAAGGTGCCAGGATGTCCGGACTTTTCAAAGAGAACTGGGCAGCCTTCTCCAGGAAGGGGTGACAGAGCTCTACACACGCTGCTAGACTCTTAAGTTGGCAAGAAGTTTCTGGAGGACAGTCGGGCAAGATGCCTTAAAAGTCTTCGACCCACAATGACTCCTTCTTGAGATTTACTCTAAAGAAACAGCCAGTAGCCGGGCTCGGTGGCTCAGTCTGTCATCCCATGCCTTGGGAGGCTGAGGTGAGTGGAGTGCCTGAGCCCGTGGGTTCGAG
>NW_007247110.1:162753-163475 GCF_000164805.1 Carlito syrichta
CTGGGCGACAGAGTGAGACTCCAACTCAAAAAAAAAAAAAAAAAAAAAACAGCCACTATGTGAGCAAGAATTCATATCCAAAGAGGTTCTTCACAAGATTATCAATCACAATTAAGGCTGGGTGTGGTGGCTCATGTCTGTAATCCCAGCACTTTGGGAGGCTGAAGTGAGAGGAACACTTGAGCCCAGGAGTTCAAGACCAGCCTGGGCAACTATCTCCAAAAAAAAAAAAAATTACAGTTAAAACTAGAAGGTGTCTAAATGCTCCATACCAGGGTGCTGACTGAGCAAATTAGAGTCCATTCCTACCATGGAATATTATGTAGCCATGGATATATTTCAAAAAAAAAATCAATCATAAGTCAAAATGCCCACCATACATTAAATGGTTTTGTTTTTTTTTAGTTGGCATCTTACTTCGCCCAGGTTGGAGTGCAGTGGCATGCTCACTGCCACCATAGCCTCGACTTACTAGGCTCAGATGATCCTCCCTCCTCAGCCTTCCAACTAGCTGGAACTACATGCATGTGCCACCATGCCCGGCTAATTTTTTGCTTCATTGTGGAGATGAGGGCTCATTAAGCTGCTCCAAATGGTCTTAAACCCCTGGGCTCAGGCAATCCTCTCGTCTCTGCCTCCCAAAGTGCTGGGATTATAGGTGTGAGCCACTGTGCCTGGCTAGACTATTTTTTTAAAAAAGAGGTTCTAAGCTGGGCTCAGTG
>NW_007247110.1:163533-164201 GCF_000164805.1 Carlito syrichta
AAAAAAAAAAAAAAAAAAAAAAAGGGGTTCTAAAATGATGCAAACATGGCATTTGTGATTAGAATAGAGTAGAAGAGCCAGGCACAGTGGCTCATGCCTGTAATCCCAGCACTTTGGAAGGCCACGGCGGGAGGATCCCTTAAGACCAGCCTGGGGGCCGGATGTGAGTCCTGGGGGCAGGTGAGAAGATTGCCTGAGCCCACGGGTTCGAGACCCTCCTGGGCAACTTGGTGAGACCTCATCTCTACAATAAATCAAAAAATTATCTGGGTATGGTGGCACACACCTGTGGTTCCAGCTACTTGGAAGGTTGAGGCAGAAGGATTGCCTGAGCCCAGCAGGTCAAGGCTGTGGTGGCTATGAGCGTGCCACTACACTCCAGCCTGGGTGACAGAATGAGATTCTGACTCAAAAAAAAAAAAAGGACCAGCCTGGGTAACATAGTGAAACCTCATCTACAAAAAAATAAAAAAATTAACTGGGCACGGTGGCACACACCTGTAGTCCCAGCTACTCAGGAGGCTGAGGTGGGAGGATGACTTGAGCACAGGAATTCGAGGCTGTAAGAATTTGTGATTGCAGCTGGGCTCGGTGGCTCAGCCTGTAATCCCGCGCCTTTGGGAGGCTGAGGTGAGTGGATTGCCTGAGCCCGCGGGTTCAAGACCTGG
>NW_007247110.1:164596-167075 GCF_000164805.1 Carlito syrichta
CAGCAGGTCAAGGCTGCGGCGGCCGGGAGCGGCCACTGCACTCCAGTCTGGGCGACAGAGTGAGACTCCAACTCAATAAAAAAAAATTAAAAAAAAAAGAGAATTTGTGATTGCACTACTACACTCACAACCTTGGTGACAGAGCAAGACCCTGTCTCTGGAAAAAAAATCCAACTATGGTATTCTATCAGAACATAAGTGCAACAAGACTGGGCTTTTGACACCCCCAGTGCCTGTACAGCAGGCTACAATGAGAGACTCTACACATATGAAAGAACTTTGTGGCCAGTCATGGCGGCTCAAGCCTGTAATCCCAGCACTTTGAGAGGTCAAGGCAAAAGAACTGCCTGAGCTCAGGGGTTCAAGACCAGCCTGGGCAACTTGTTGAGCCCTCATCTCTACAATAAATCAAAAAATCAGCCAGGTGTGGTGGTATGCGCCTGTAGTTCCAGCTACTTGGAAGGCTGAGGCGGAAGGATCGCCTGAGCCCAGCAGGTAGAGGCTGCGGTGGTGATGAATGTGCCACTGCACTCCAGCCTGGGCAAGAGAGTGAGACTCAGACTCAAAAAAAAAAAAAAAAGCACATTAGATTGTCATCTAAGGAACACTGTACAATGGAAACATGGGCTTGGGGACAAAAAAACGCCAGCCCCCTGAGCTGGGGGTTCACTGCCTGTCCACTCTATAGCAACCCGAGTGTCTCCAGCCCTGGGCAGGGGGTGACATCCTCTGTCCTGAGCCTCTGGGGCACCTGGGGTGGAAGGCTGAGGTGTGGGCAGGGAGTGGGGGTGGGGAGAAGCAGCAGGGAAGGAAAGGGTCTCAAGAATTCTAAGGGCAGTGAAGTCAGGGCAGAGGGCAGAGGCTCAGGCTGGCTGGGCGGGCCCAGTCCATCAGGGAAGTCGCGGTGTGTGTTCGTCACTCTCACGGGACCGCCCTTGCCCCTCACGCATGTGGGGGGTCAGTAGGGCTCTGTGGATCCACATGCCCTCTACCCACAGAAAACTTCCCTCCCCAGACACGCTCGGGACCTCACTCACCAATCTCGCCTTCGTTGTTCAGGTCAAACTCCATGTACTTCTCTGGAAATCACAGAGAAAAGTTGGCATTAGCAGGAAACTCTACCTGCAGGGATCTAGTGAGCCCCTTGTGGGAAACTAACCACATCCTCAGGAGCCCACACCTCCCTCCTTAGCCCACGAGGGGGTCTTGACCTGAGTTCCCTATCTTTTCTCTCTCTCTCTTTTTTTTTTTTGATTCGGAGTCTCACTCTTTCGCCCAGGATGGAGTGCAGTGGCACACTCATGGCCACCGCCACCTCGAGCTGCTGGGCTCAGGTGATCCTTCTGTCTCAGCCTCCTGAGTAGCTGGAACCATAGGCACACGCCGCCACACCTGGCTAATCTTTTTCTTTTTTTTTAATAATTGTAGAGATGAGGTCTTGCCATGTTGCCCAGGTTGTTCTCTGATTCCTGGGCTCTGGGAATCCTCCCTCCTCGGCCTCCCACAGTGCTGAGACCGCAGGCATGAACCACCGTGCCTAGCCTCCCCCAACCTTTCTAAATGGACCATACCGCCCCCCACGAAGCACCCCATCCCCTTTCCCAGGTTGATTTCTCGCTAAAGCACCCACCACGATTGCTGACTCCTGCACTCTGCTTGCCCCTCTCCCCACACTAGAACACATGCTCCCCTGGACAGGGGCCACCTAGTGTGCACACCGTGGTACCCCAGGCTGACCCCAGGCTGAAATGAGCCCGGCACATACACAGTACATCTGGGGAGCAAATGAGTGAATGATTTGAAGGACCCTCTGGGAACTCTGCCCCCCGACCCTCCTTTCCAACACGACTTCATGTAAGTTCCGGTCTGGCCCGATTCCATATCCCAATGAAGACAAGAAGAATAGACATGAAACCCCTGAGACCCTGTCCCTCTCCACAGAGAGTGGCCCTACTGGTACGCAGAGAGAATGGACTGTTCTCTGCATGGCTCTCCTGCAGGCAGCTGGGACAGAGTGGGGACAGGGATATCTTTTGAAAAATTATCTTCAAGCTGGGTATGGTGGCTCAAGCCTGTAATCCCGGCACTTTGGAGGCAGAGGCGAGAGGACTGCTTGAGCCCATGAGTTCGAGACCAGACTGGGCAAGATGGCAAGACCTCATTCTCTACAATAAATTTTTTTTTTTTTAAATTAGCTGAGCCGGGCTTGGTGGCTCAGCCTGTAATCCCACGCCTTTGGGAGGCTGAGATGAGTGGATTGCCTGAGACCATGGGTTCGAGACCCACCTGGGCAACTTGGCAAGACCTCATCTCTACAATAAATCAAAAATTAGCCGGTAGCGTGTGCCTGTAGTTCCAGCTACTTGGAAGGCTGAGGCGGAAGGATCGCCGGAGCCTAGCAGGTCGAGGCTGCGGTGGCTGGGAGCGGCCACTGCACTCCAGTCTGGGCGACAGAGTGAGACTCCAACTCAAAAAAAAA
>NW_007247110.1:167095-171807 GCF_000164805.1 Carlito syrichta
AAAAAAAAAAAAAAAAATTAGCTGAACATGGTGGCATTCGCCTGTAATTCCAGCCACTTGGGAGGCTGAGGCAGAAAAATCACCTGAACCCAGCAGGTCAAGGCTGTGGTGGCCATGAGAATACCACTGCACCCCAGCCTAGGCGACAGAGTGAGACTCCAACTCAAAAAAAAAAAATAATAATAAAATAAAATTTTTCTTCTTTTCCTCAGCATAACAAGCATCATAGCCTAATGGTTAAGAGCATGACTGATCGGGCACACCAGCTTTGAGAGGCCAAAGTGGAAGGATTACTTGAGCCCAGGAATTTTGAGTACCAGCCTGGGCAACATAGCAAGACCTCATCTCTACAAAGAATTTTTAAAAAAATATCCAGGCATAGTGGCGTGTGCCTGTAATCCCAGCTACTCGGGAGGCTGAGACAGGAGAATCACCTGAGCCCAGGGGGAGGTCGAGGCTGTACGGAGCTATGATTGTGCTCACATGACAGAGTGAGACCTTGACACAAACAAAACAAAACAAAAAAACACATGGACTTTGAAGCCAGACCGGCATGGGCTCAAGTTCCAGCTCCGACCTATGAGAACCGTGTGCCCATGTCAACAACAACTCTCCCTCTGAGCCTGAGTTTCTTCTTTTTTTTTTTTGAGTTGGCGTCTCACTCTCACCCAGGCTGGAGTGCAGTGGTATGTTCCCAGCCACCATAGCCTCAACCTGCTGGACTCAGGTGATCCTTCTGCCCCAGCCTTCCAAGTAGCTGGAACTGTAGGCATGTGCCACCACACCTGGTTACTTTTTGTGATTTGTTGTAGAGTTGAGGTCCTGCCAATTTGCCCAGGCTGGTCTCGAACCTGAGGGCTCAGGCAATCCTCTCACTTCAGCCTCCCAAAGTGCTGGGATTATAGGCATGAGCCACCTTGCCTGGCTAGTTTCTTCATCTTTAAATGAGCAAGTGCACCATCTCCCTCCTTGTGGATTGGGGTGATTTGGGGAGTACACCATGCCACATGAGAAGTGCTTCCCACAGGTTGATGGTCAACAAACTCCTGCTGTTATTAATATTCCTAGCCATTGGTATCCAGCTTGAGGACAACCAAGCTGTAAGCGATTTGCGGAGACTTTTTTTTTTTTAGTTGGGATTGCACTCTTTTGCCCAGGCTGGAGTGCAGTGGCATGATCACAGCTCACGGCAGCCTTGACTTCCTGGGTTCAGGCAATCCTCCTGCCACAGTCTCCCAAGTAACTGGAACTACAGGTGTGTGCCACCACACCCAGCTAATCTTTTTTTTTTTTTTTGGTAGAGACGAAGTCTCCTTATCTTGTCCAGGCTGGTCTCGAACTCCTGGGCTCCATCGATCCTCCTGCTTCAGTCCCCCAAAATGCTGGGATTACAGGCTTGAGCCACCGCACCTGGTTGGAGATGCCCATACTGCAGACACCTAGGAAGGGGCTGTGACTTCCAGGATATTTGCCATGTGTCCTCTGGAGAGCCCAGGTGCGGCCCCCAGGCAGGAAAGGTGTGGCTCTGCGCATTCCTTACGCTCACGCTCACGGCTCCTCTCCTTTCGAGGTGCTGGCTGGAAACCAAGCCCCGGGGCCCCAAACAGAGGGAGCTTTATGCTGCCCCTCTCTGTGCGGGGGCTCCCAGGCCCTGTTTTCTTTTCATCCCGTGCTGCCGGGATTCAATGGGCAGAAACTCTGCCCCCCTGTCCCACTATGGCTACACAAACGTCCATTCTCCGCAGGGGCTCCTGAGACACTCAGTTGCAGAGGGGGAGAGGCCAGAGCCACTCACAATGAGTCGATTGTGTGCAGGGCCCGGGAGCCAGCAGGGCCCGGGCAGGGGCGGACAGGAGCCAGCCCGAGCCCACAGGCAGCCGGGGGACAGACAGGGGCCAGGCCGGGCCCTGCTGGCGAGGGGTGAGGCGGCCTGCAGTGGCAGGTGGGAGGCCTGTCCCCACCTCTCCAGGAGAGGCCATGTCTCCAAGCCTGCCAGGAAGGGGGGAGCATGCTGAATGCAACAGGGCCAGAGTCTAGCCCTGTGGGGCTAAGGCATCCCACATGCTGGGGTGAGGGGCCAGCCCAGCTCTCCCGGGATGGCCGGGCAGCCAGCCCCACCTTACCTTTGAAGGCTGCGAGCTTTTCTGGTAGGTTCTCTTCATCGCTATACTTCTGGTCACAGAGAAACTCCTGCAGAGGCGAGAGGCCAGTGCTGAACAAGGGATCAGGGGCGGAAGTCACCGACACGTAGGCCTGTTGTCCAGGTGTCTCCTCTCCTGCCGGGTGGCCGGGCTTGACCAGGTAGGGTGTGTCCTGTGTTTGCCCTGGCTTCCCATCACCTCTCGTAGGCAGTCCTGCCCAGTCCACCCCGTGGGTAGGAAGTTTGCTCTGCAGCTTTGGGAGGACCCCGGTGCTGGGTCCCATGGCTTCCTCCAGGGCACTCTAGCCTCACAATCTGTGGGGCTGTGAGGTCCAAAGACAAGCCACCTAGTTGCATCATGAACTTCTTAGGAATGTGATCCTGAGAGCTAATTCATTCCTCTCTGTACTCTAATGTCTTATGTACCAAATGAGGATGCTGATCCTAGCTACTCCTTCCATTTTTTTTTCTAATTTTTTCTCGTGTTATGTTGCCCAGGCTATCTCGAACTCCTGGCCTCGAGCAATCCTCCCACCTCGGCCTTTAAAAATGCTAGAATTATAGACTCAAGCCACCACACCCGACCTGCTTCTTGGGTTTGAAGGAGAATCCAGTGAGACTGTGTGTACAACTCTTGGCATACAGAAAGTGCTCAATAAATAGCAGGTGTCCTATTAGAAGAATCTGTTCTAGGCCAGGCTCGGTGGCTCAGCATGTAATCCCAGCACTTTGGGAGGCCAAGGCGAGTGGACTGCCTGAGCCCATGGGTTCGAGACCCACCTGGGCAACTTGGCGAGACCTCATCTCTACAATAAAATAAAAAAAAAAATTAGCCGGGCTCGGTGGCTCAGCCTGTAATCCCACGCCTTTGGGAGGCTGAGGTGAGCGGATTGCCTGAGCCTGCGGGTTTGAGACCCACCTGGGCAACTTGGCAACACCTCATCTCTACAATAAAAATCAAAAAATTAGCCGGGCGTGGTAGTGCACGCCTGTAGTTCCAGCTACTCGGAAAGGCTGAGGCGGAAGGATCGCCGGAGCCCAGCAGGTTGAGGCTACAGTGGCCGGGAGCGGCCACTGCACTCCAATCTGGGCGACAGAGTGAGACTCTAACTCAAAAAAAAAAAAAATTTGCCAGGGATGGTAGCACACACCTGTAGTTCTGGTTACTTGGAAGACCGAGACGAAGGACTGCTGAAGCCCAGTGAGTCGACGCTGGAGTGGCCGTGAGTGTGCCACTGCACACACCAGCCTGGGCGACAGAGTGAAACTCCAACTCACAAAAAAAACAACAAAAAAGAAGCATCTGCTCTAGCAAGAGAATGACTACACATTGCTTGGGAGGTCACTTACCCTCTCACTTGTCTCTTTACCTGTAAAACAGGAGTTTTAATCTCTAGTCTGCCTTCCCCTCAGATGCCTGGAGAGACTCAAATAAGTCCTTTCAGAACTAGATGGGTGAGGTCAAGAGGATTGGAGGCCCAGGTGAAACAGTTACCTACACAATCGCTCGGGTTATTGTATCCATTTTACAGGTGAGGGCACTGAGGCTCACAAACCAGAGCTTCAACTCAGCTTTATCTCACGTAGAACCTACACCCTTAGCCCCAACACATAAAGATGGGCAGACTGCAGGCGTTCCTCCTCCCCCGTCTCTAGCCTTCAAACAAAAAGCTACGAATGTGTGAGCACCTGCTATGCCAGGCACAGTGCCAGGTATCTTTTTTTTTAAGTTGGGGTCTCACTCTGTCACCCAGGCTGGAGTGCAGTGGCACACTCATGGCTCACCACAGCCTCGACATCCTGGGCTCAGGCAATCCTTCTGCCTCAGCCTCCTGAGTAGCTGGGACTACAGGCGTGTGCCACCATACCTGCTTATTTTTTTTATTTTGTAGAGACTAGGTTTTACTATGTTGCCCAGGCTGGTCTTAAACTCATGGGTTCAAGTAATCCTCCCACCTCAGCCCCTCAAAGTGCTGGAATTACTGATGTCAGCCACTGAGCCCGATCAGTGTCAGGTATCTTATATGCCTTCCAGTTAATCTTCCAGCAGCCCTAGAACCGGTTCTGATGGGGCGCCGAGGCATGTTCCCATCCCACCACTTGGACTCTGTGGATTTCCCTCTTCTCTGGACCCCTGCTTTCCTCATTACCCAGCTGACTGGACACAGACATTGCTTCTCCATCCATTCAACATTTTGGAGGACACGGTGTACCCTGCGCTATGGTAGGTATCAAGGGAGCAGGGGAGACCCAGGCAAGTGATAATGTCCCTATCCCAAAATTAGAGACAGTCCATGTCTTTTCTGTGTGTGTATGAGCTGGAGTCCCACTCTGTCGCCCAGGTTGGAGTGCGGTGGCACGCTCACAGCCACTCCAGTGTCGACCTGCTGGGCTCGGGCGATCCTTCTGCCTCAGCTTTCCAAGTAGCTGGAACTACAGGCACACACCACCACGCCTGGCTACAGTTCAAGCTTAAAGCAATGTTCGATGTTACCCACAATCTGTTTCCAAATTCTGGTCACCATTTCCCACCAAACGATGACTAAGCCTTTTTTTTTTTTTTTTTTTTTTT